>NC_056732.1:503042709-503150209 GCF_019279795.1 Protopterus annectens | reverse complement strand
TTAAGCAATAAAAACTCTCAGTGTACAATCCCCAGATGGACATATTAGTGGAATATTTTAAATAAACATTAAATTTCATGCTGAAAAAAGTTACTGAGGAAGATGATAAAACCTCTGATGACTTAATATAATAGCTCTTTTTTGTCATAAGAGAAGTATCACAAGCCTCAACAATGTTCGGTTATTATATGACAGAACCCTTGTGGACTGTTAGCTATTACCGAAGCTTGGGAAGAAGAGAAACAACACCCAATTAAAAGTATCATAGAACAGTATACCATCTTACAAGATAGGTTTGAAATGGTAATGCCCATAGTCTGGAAACTCATGGAAAGAGTCCAAGCCATACAACAAGGGGTGTATAATAGAAATGCAATGGTCATGGGAATTTAAAGCTGGACAATCAGATATTGGTTTTGGTCCATTCAAAAGAAAACACATTTTTGGTAAAATGGCAAGGGGCTATTTCAAATAACAGAAACATTAAATTAGGTAAACTACCGAGTTAGGCAGACTCATAATAGAAGACCAGAGAATGTACACCATATCACCATTCTGAAACTATGTAGGGAAGTACAGACCTCTGTATTTAGTTTAATAGAAGGGGCTACTAACTCTAGTGAAGAATGAAAACTGATCTCAGTGCCTGCAGTTAAAGTAAACAGTACACTATCTAAACCACAAAAAAACAAGAGATAAAAGAACCTTCTACTTCTCTTCTCTCTTCCTTCCCTTCAATTAACAGACTTACTACTTTATCTTCTCCTTTTGGTACATCACTGTACAAACATAACTAGTAAAATATTTCAGCTATGTAACTATTGCACTATTATTTATATAA
Source organism: Protopterus annectens (assembly GCF_019279795.1). NCBI lineage: Eukaryota > Metazoa > Chordata > Ceratodontiformes > Protopteridae > Protopterus > Protopterus annectens. The sequence goes on along the minus strand of NC_056732.1, from coordinate 503,149,368 downwards.
TATGTAATTATGAATGTATTCCTCTGACAAATGTATTTCTATGTATTTAACTTGCCACAGTTTAACGTATGACACTGTAATGCAATAATGTGTGGTACTGATGAAAGTAATGTGTGGCACTGTAATGCAGTAATCTGTGGTACTGATGAATGTATTTCTATATGTATTCAATATGTAAAATTTCTATTTTCTGTTGGAGATTTTCTCCTCGGGCCTCTGCTGAAAATGGGCATTTGTAGCCCAGTCGGACAAACCTGGTCAACAAATATAAAATAAATAATAAATAAAAATGTTTTCAGAATTAACAGATAGAGCAAACCTGATTCACCAACATATTCAGACCACTCCAAGCAAACTCAATAACTTAAAACCTTGCAGAATACCAGAGTCACAAAGAAAAGCAGTTCAAGAGGAAGCAGAAAGATGCTTAATATGGCTGTAATACAAGCGTCAGGCAGTAAGACAGCCCTGTAGTACTAGTCCCTAAAATGATGGAACCGTTTGGTTCTGTAATGACATTAAGAAAATTAAGAAACTGAAGACCATCACAAAATTTGACAGTTACCCAATTTCTAGGGTAAAGGAACTCAGAAAGGTTCATGAGGACAAGGTTATTAATTACATGAAACCTCACTAGGAGGTACTGCCAAATCCCTCTACCAGCTAGAGCTAAAGGAAAAAAAAGTCAGCTTTTTCAACATCTATGGGATTAATTCAGTATACCAGCCTCCCTTTTGGGTTGCATGGTGCCAAAGCAACCTTTCAGGTACTCAAAAGGTGAATCTAAAACCCCATGACCAATATGCTACTGGCTACTTGAATGATGTAATTATCCATGCTAGGGATGGGGGCTCCCATCTGGCCAATGTACAAGCTGTAGCAGATGCCTTAAAATAGGCTATGTTAACCATTAACATCTTTAAGAGCAAGTCAAGCATGATAGAGGTTAAATTGCTAGGATATATAACAAGTAGAGAATTGTTAAACTCCATAACAAAGATAGGTAGAAATGGTAAAAAATAAAATAGGGTCATCTTGGGTTTAGATGGGAATTTTTGGAAATCTATACCACAGTTTGCAACAATAGCATGTCCACCTCACAGACCTAAACACAGGGAAGATGCCCCTCAAAGTAAACTGGACAGTTAAAGCTGGCACAACTTTCATGCAGTTAATGCAAACATTATATTCAGAGCCTGTGTTATCATCCACTTCGTCTTTTGGCTTTTCCAGGTTAGGGTTCGCCACAGCAGATCACCTGTCCGCTCATGACTGGCAGTGGAGCTTTACAGTGTTGAGTTGCCAGCCCAGCACCCAACCTTCCACAGAAGGCACACACATGCACACACTCATGCCTAGGGCCAATTTAGAGTGTCCACTCCACCTACAGTATGTCTTTGGGAAGTGGGAGGAAACCGGAGCAAACCCACGTGACCACAGGGAGGACATGCAGACTCCGCACAGAAGGCACCCCAGCTGAGGATCAAACTGGAGAACCTCTTGCTGTGAGGCGACAATGCTAACCACTGCACCACCATTGCCTGATCATTTTCAGTCTATAGTGACACAGAGGCATGTGTAGGAGCAGTGATATAAAATTCTGATGGAGAGAAGCACCCATATCTTTCTTAATTCTCCAGCTGACCAAGGCAGAAGTTTACTGTTTTGTTATTGATAGAGAATGACAAGCTATTAAGTGGGTGACTGCCTTCCTAAAATACTGTCTAAAAGGGAAGGAATTCATTTAGCATCTGATCATGCCTTCTTTTTACAGCTATATCAACAATAGCTTGGGATCTCAAAATTGTGTAGGTGGGCCTTATCCTTGCAGTCTTGCAAATTCATAGTTCAACATCACCTAGGACTGATCCACCACAATGCAGATAGTTTTTTGATGGCATATAAGACATCTGGTGGGCATTAAAGGGATGGTTTCAAGTTGAGGGGGTCAGCTATAGCATAACGTGGTGAATTGTGCCAAAGTGTTAAATCCACATGAAACCGAAAGTGAGCAGCTATGGATGTAAATAATATACACAGAACTTTTATATGGAATATGGTCTAAATGAATACAGTTGTTTTAAGTTAGAATGTTTCTTTGCCTGATTTGAGTGTGCTTCTTAAAGAGTAAAATTTGTTATATTAACCAGAACAGGTTTACTTAGGGAGGCAATTAAAGCTCTATAAAACCAGAGCTGTGGAAAGCCCCTGCAGAGTTTGTTTTCCTTTTTTGAAGGGAAGGGGGGATTTGATGTTAGGAGCAGCAACTCTTGTCAACTGAACAAGACACCAGCAGGAAATTAGAATGTGTCCCTGTCAAAGGAGTCTTGAACTACTGAAAGTGAGAGCGAGCGAGCGAGAGACAGAGAGAGAGAGAGAGAGAGAGATACGTAGGGACAGACTGTAACTCAGCAGTATGTAGCTCCTTTGAAGGTACTGGCTGTGCACTTGTTGTTAGCACTACGATTTTTGCTTGTGAAGAAGCTACATTTTTAACTTATTTTTTATAATAAACAATACTGTTGTCTAAGCAGTGTAAATATTCACACTAGGTGTTTTGGTTACATTGACTAATGTTTGTTTGTGTCTTTCGGCTTTTCCCTGTTAGGGGACGTCACAGCGGAATTCCAGTCCACTAATGATTGGCAGTTAATTTTTACGTACCGGCTTGCCAGGCCTGATGCACAACCTTCAATGAAGGTACGCCCATTCATGCATGTCTCCACGCAGAAGACGCTCTAGCTGAGAATCGAACCGGACAGCGTCTTACTGTGAGGCGACAACGCTACCGCAACACCACCAATACTGCTGACATTAAACCCCGACCCCATATAAAATGAGGAAAAGGAGATTAACAATGATGATACACGCAGATACACACACATACACACACATACACACACAAACAAACACACACATACACATGCTTTTAAAACTGTGAGTTGTGTTTGTCATCAGGCTCAATGGAATAAAATGGTGGATTCTTATAAATCAGATTTCTAAATATTTACACATTTGAAAGACTCAGAATGATTAATTTTAGGAATTAAAATGTAAAGACAGTTCCAACGAATCTACAACAACAAACCAGTACTCAAAAAATAGCAATTTATTTAGCGCTTTCATCAGTTTGTAACCAGTAACGACGACTTCTTTTCTGTTGGTTCCTAATTTTAGGAATTAATTTCTCTGCTTCACTGACTTCATCTTTATCTATTATATATTTTCTTTACTTCAAATGTACTAGTGCAGTCCTTTATATAGGAATCAAACTGTAAACCAACACATACTATTACAGCTGAATGCCAGCATGCCAGTGAGAATCAATACTTTGAAGGTTATATGAATGCCTACTCCTTACAGAATAGTAATTCTCATATCAAACTTTCAAATATTATTGATTTTACATCTGACTAATTTAGAAAGTTTCATAAAGCATTTTTTTTAAAGTAAAAGCATGTTCGTAATTGTAGTTATATATCTAAATTGTAATTTGATATACCTGAAAAAAGATAGATGTTATCATTTTCAGCATACAACAAAACAGTGAATTAACAGTAGACCTTCCCAAGGCTCTAGAAATGAATCTGGCATTATTCCATCTGACTAACCTTAGTCCAAACCTAGTCTCATCTGTTTGTTTATTAGTGTGCTTTTTTCCATATAAACTTCCTGCCCACTTTACATCTCTGTTTTTTTTCTTTTGATTTTCCAAGTGTTTTATTAGAAACTCATGCCTGTCCTCATTCTATCCCATCCTGACAAAGCTATAACTATAAGCAAATGGAAGGTAATACTGAGTCAGCAACCCAGCCTTTTCTTATTATTCCTGCTTTGTGGTTATTAAATCACAAGCGTTGTTTCACATAAAACACTACAAAAGTCATCAGATGTTTGCTTAATATTTTCACTTTTTCTTCTTGTACTGTTCTTCGTTTTACAGCAAACCCTTCGCATTACTTTTCTTTCTTACATAAAAAATAAGAATAAGAATGTCACACACAGAAATAAGCATGCGCGCGCGCACACACACACACACACACACACACACACACACACACACACACACACACAAATACTGATTAGACCAGATTTGCTAACATTTTTCAAACATATTGCTTACCGCACTTCTGAGAGTTAACACATGAAGCCGCATGTCCAAGTATGGAACACAGTGTATGACTCTAATTATTATAGTTAAAGTGACCAAATAAGGAAAACGTACTGAAAACAATCTCCTCATTATTGGTGAATGAGTAATTATTTTTGAGACATAAATTACTAGTCTGAAAGTAAATCTCACTCTGTAAATCAGCATTTTTTTATATAAAGAGCTCCCACTGAAACTGAATATTTCCTTTTTCTCAAGGCTGTCTGACCTTGGGAGTCAGACTATACATTTAATAGAAGTGCAAAGGTACAGGGGTCATCCAATTTATTTATCAAATCAAGGTTAGGCTTAGTTCAAGTAAAATAAAGCAGTTACATAGACTGTGTGATAAAAATAATATGTAAAACATGAAAGTAATTATTGGGGTTCCTGAACCTGAATAAAATATAAATAGGCTATTAATAAATAAATAAGTGTATGAATGAAATAATAAATAGAAACATGAATAAACAAATACATATTTTCAATACAAAATACTAGTCTTAAGAATAAGCTTTTGTGGGACCTTTTGAAGTGTACCAAGGTAGGCTGACAACTTAACATGTAAGTCATTAAATTCCAAAGGTAAGGAGGTCAATGTTCAAATCAGATTAAGCCATAATGCTCTAAATGGAAACTAGGAATCATTAGCGGTTCCAGGAGAAGAAACGGAGAAGTCAAAATGACTGATAGGATAACAGCAGCTCCTTAGTGTAAGAGGGATTAAATCCTTACAAAGAATGATAAGTTAAAATCAGTGCCTTAAATTTTAGCTTACAGCCAAGGCAGACTACAGAAGACAGGAGTTAGATGGCACTATTACTTAATTCTTGTATGAAATTACAGTGTCACATTCTGAAAGGCTTGCAAATCACCCAGGTCACTGGCATCAATTACCAGGTGAACATTGCAGTAGCCTAAAAAAGGCAAAGTCTGCACTGCCATAGAAAGGTCTTCCAATGGAATGAGTTACATTATTCAGATAATATTCCTTAAATGGCATAAACAAGATCTGAATACAGTTGTCAACTCGTCCTAGAGTGAGAGATGATAGTCAACTCTAATGCCCAAATTCCACAATTAGAATACAAACTTGAAAATTATACAATGCCTCCTCTAAAACGTGCACGCTGATTGGCCAGCCCAACCAGCGTGCCCGTTGTAAATCCCTCAATATACTAACGGAAAAAGGTCCGGTCGCCCGGACTTTTTCCGTTAGTATAACTACTGTCTCGCTATGTTAAAAGAGTTTAACATAGCGACACAGGTTTAAAAAAAGCAACGCAGATCTCCGTTGCTTTTTTTAAAGCTGTCTCGCTATGTTAAACTCCTTTAACATAGCGACACAGTGTAAAAAGCAACGGAGATCTTGCGATCTCCGTTGCTTTTAACATGTCTCGCTATGTTAAATGAGTTTAACATAGCGAGACAGCTTTAAAATAAGCAACGGAGATCTCCGTTGCTTATTTTAAAGCTGTCTCGCTATGTTAAACCCATTTAACATAGGAGACAGTAAAAAGCAACGGAGATCTTGCGTTCTCCGTTGCTTTTGCCCACAGCTCTGATGTACTGCGTAGGCATGCGCAGTACATCAGAACTGTGAACACCAGACAGCTGCGGAAGGGCAGCAAAGAGGCATTATACAATGCCATTATTTAAGAAAAGTAATTATTTCTTTTCTTAAATAATGTCATTGTATAATAGCAATAACCCACTTCTGGGTGTGGGTAATACTGGATTTACCCACGGTTGTCTTTGTTTGGTCCCTCGGACTTCGCCCTCGGGACCAAACCACGCCAACCGTGGGTAAATCCAGCATTACCCACACCCAGGCGTGGGTTATTTCTATAATACTTCCTCCATAAATAATAACAAGGGTAAAATAGGGAGCCACAGAGAATACATAGGTGGCAAGAATGGTCATTGTTTCAGTCTTATGTGGAATGATCATACAACAATTGCTCCTTAACAAGTCAAAGATAGTACTCAGATGTTCTCTGAGCAAAAACTGGAAAAACACTAGCCATTCCTGATGGAAAGAGAAGCATAAATGAATTGCATTGTTATAAGAATGATAACTCATAGGTTCATAGGTAGGTACTAGGCTATCTGCCCGAAGGCATTTATAAGTCTTGCCAGAATGTGTTGGCTTTTGCCACCCCCTTAGATTAATTCCCAGTGCCTCTGTCCAGCAGAGCCACTGAAGTGATCCCTGAGGTAAACTTTCTGTTTCCCATCCACTTGTCAAGGTTTCTCTTGAAGAGTGTTAGTAAGGAGCTGTGTCTAATGTAGATTAGAATCTTGTTCCAAAGCATGGGAAATCTCTGGGACAAGGAATCTATCCCTCCAGGACATCCTATTTATTGTTGTGGTGAGGTTTAGATCTCTAGAGCGTGTGACTTGAGGGGATATGGTTTTCTTTAGGTGGAGCATGTCCATCAATTCTGGGTTGGATATGGCCTTGTATGTCAGGCAGAGATCACCTCTGACTAGACGGTATGCAACCGAGTACAGCTGGAATTTCTTCAGTCGAGCTGCATAGGGCATCTGTTTGACGCCAGTGATCCTCTTGGTGAGGTACTTCTGCGGTCTTTCCAGCTGTTGCAGGTGTCTTGTAAGGTATGTCCCAAATGGGGCATTGTACTCTATGATGGGTCTGATGAGTGATGAGTAGAGGGGCACAATGACCTCTTTTGATCTGGATGCGAACCCTTTTGTGATTAGGTGGGCCACATAGAAGGATTTTCTAACCACTTTGGCAATATGATTATCAAAGGAGCGATTACTATCTACTTGGGGCCCCAGATCCCTTATTACATCTTCCGTATTTAGTGGACTACCACCTATGTGGTAGTTTGTGGGTACTTTGTTTTTCCAAAGGGGATGACTATGCACTTTTTGGCATTTAGCTTGAGGCCATGATTTTGACACCAGGTGTCCGTCTCAATGAGACCCTTTTTGAGGATGTCTGTGTTAGCCGAAGAGTCAGTTATAGCCCCTAGTCTGCAGTCATCTGTGAACTTGGTCAGCCATAGTCCTCCTATGCTTGCCTGTACCTCTGAGAAGTATATGCTGAACAAGAGGGGTCCTAGGACTGAGCCCTGGGCCACTTGTAACTGGTTTAGAGTCAGACCTAGCTCCTGAAACTCTTACCATGTGGGTTCTGTCCATGAGCCAGATGGCAACCGATCTTGTGACATAGGGGATTATGTTCAGGCTGGTGAGCTTGTCTATAATACCAGAATGGGGAATGGTGTCGAAGGCATTTGCAAGGTCTAGGTAGGCTGTGTGTACCACCTTTCCCTCACCTATAGCCTTGGTAACTGCCTCAAAGAAGTCCACCAGATTTAGGAGGCATGATCTGCCCTTAACAAAGCCGAACTGGGAAGGGTCCAGTGTTTGGAGGTTCTCAATGTCTGTTAATGAGTTCCATGATGATGCACTCCATTGTCTTGCAGACCAATCTAGTCAGGCTTATAGGGCGATAGTTCTCGAGGTTTGTTGTGGCTCCACCTTTGTGGAGCAGAATGACCGTTGCTGTGCACCACTTTATGGGTACGTAGCCTGTGGGGAGGCTGAGTTTGGATAGTGTATTTAGGTGAGGGGTTAGTTCATCTTTGAGCTCGTGTAGGACGCAGCCTGGGACACTGTCCAGTTCCACTGATGTTGTGTTTTTGGCTTTGGAGAGGGCTGTTTTAACCTGAGTGTCTATGATTTCAGGGGCTCTACATTCTCCTGGTATGGTTATGGGCCCTTTTGGTGGTGATAGGGGGGGTGAAGTTTGAACTGAACCTGTCTGCCAGGATGTTAGTGATATCTGTCGGTCAGTGTATTTTGTGCCATTCTGCACTAACTCCGAGCAGATCTGAGCATTGCCACTTAGATTCTTGACATAGCTAAAGAATGCCTTGTGGTTATCTTTGGAGTCCTTGGCAATTTTTCTTTCGAAGCTTGCCTTGGATGATTTTATGAGAGATTGTAGTTTCTTGCTGATACTGATCAGGGATGTCTTCTCTTCTTGGGATTTTACTCTTTTCTGTACTAGTTTCCTCCATTTGTATAGTTTGTTTATGGCAGGGGTCCACCAGACTGGTTTCCTTTTCTTGGAGGAGTGAGTCTTGGTTTTGCTTGGGATAGCACGAGCCATGCATTCTTGTAGGTGCCTGTAGAATGCATTAGTAAAGGATTTTGCAGCTTGGATGGCGTTATCCTTTAGCATGGGGGCTTTGAAACTTTCCACCTCAGTCTTAAGTAACGTGAAGGTTGCTTTTGAAAAGTTTTTCATGGTGGTTTCCTTGTCCGTGGGTGAGGGTGGAATGTGGCTATCCAAAGTGATTTATTTATGGTCAGATCTAACCAGCAAGGGGTTGACCTCCTGTGTGGAACACCGGTCGCCCATGTCGGTGATGACCAGGTCCAATATGTTGTCACCTCTGGTGAGAGTGTTGACCAGTTGATCCAGGGCGTTTGAGTTTATAAATTCTAGGAAATGTTGGGCAAGGGAGTTAGTACTTGAGTAGTTCTCCTAGTTAATGTTTGGGTAATTGAAATTACCCAATATTAGGGTGTTTGGTAGGACCTTTATGTTTCCCAGTGTTTCCAGAAATGTGGAATGGGGGTCCTGGGACATGGTGGGTGATCTGTAGCAAGCTAAAATTTGAATTGCAGTTTTGTCCATTGTTAGTTGCATGTGGATCATCATGCTGTGCCACTAACCTGAAGGTTTGGGTATCCTTCATGAATATGGATACGCCCCCGCTTTTTGTATTTCAGTTCGGGTGCTATGGCCAAAATACATGGTATGAGTTGTAGCCTGGTAGTGCTGCGGTGCACTCTGGAGCCTTAAACCAGGTTTCTGTTACTGCACATATATCGAGTTTATCCATACTGAGGAGTGCCTCGAGTGAGTGCATTTTGTGGTTTAGACTTCTGGCATTGAGTAGCATTACCCTCAGTTTTTGTTACTTGTGCTATTTATGGCGGTGGGTTTGTCTTTTGAGCCTTGCCTAAAAAAGGCACTATGGGGGTGGCAAGAGCCTTGGCCAGTATTCGAAAGCCTAAGGGTGACAGGTGCAAGCCGTCTCTAGCAAAGCAGCGTGGCTTGTCGAGCATGTCATCCTAGGCAGACAGACACTGGATCCCCTTTGAATGACACCAGAAACTTAGCCAATTGTTGAAATTGATCTTTTTTTTTCTTTATACTGTGGTATCATTCTTGGAGAGGGCAGGATGCTACTCAGAGCCAGGGTCATACCGGCCTGGGCTACATGATCAGAAAGCTCTTCCATGTCTCTTTTCATTCCCTCCTTTGGATGACTTCTCCTCTAGGAAGCTTGTACACTGTGAATAGAAGTGGACAAGAATGGAAGGCTGGCATAACTCTGCAATACAGAGGATAGCTAACCAAAGAATTTAATTTGGAAAGCACTCTCTGCATGCACTGTGAAAGGAAAGAAGCAAAACAGCTGACTTCACTGGAAAGTAAGGAGTAGTGCTCTCACAATTGCTCCAGTATGATCACATGGTCAGCAATGCTAAAAACAGCCATAAGATGGCAAAGAACCAAACAGAATAACAGTATTGATCTCTAGCAACTAGGATGTCATTATCTACTCTACTGAGAGCCGTCTCATCACTGTGTCACGTCTTGACCTTTTTTCAGCCATGACCCAGGTTCACAGAGCAATTTTTTGTAGCAATGTACAACAGAACAGATGAACAAGTAGCAATATATTCAAGAACATTAGAGATTATAAACAAAAGCCAAATTAAAACATCTTTTTTAAATTTTGTTTGTTCTTTGTTAACTAGGTTATTATCACTAGGCCAGAGGTCTCTTTTCAGGGGAGACCTGAGGTAGTGTTTATACTACTAGTAGAAATTTAGCCAGGATATCAGGAAACATCCCTTACTCTTTTCAATAGGTACCCATGGGATCTTTTATATTCAGCTTTGCTACCACCAACTGAAGTAGATGTGTCTTCTGTTTAATGTGTCATCAGAAGTTACAAATAATTAAAACAAGATACAAAACATATATGTAAATGTACATACCTGCATTCTCAAAAAAACTTGGTATACAAGATGACTACTGCAGCACAAACTATATAAACAGAACATGAAACCATTCTGGGCATGGTATTTACAGTATGTACATGAAGGACACTGTTTCGCATCATATATCAGCAGATGCAAATAGAATGGGAACATTTTTATTTACAGATTATACCATGATGTGAACATCCGCGGTGGTGGTGCTGCGGTAGCGTTGTCGCCTCACAGTAAGATGCTGACCGGTTCGACTCTCAGCTAGAGCGTCTTCTGCATGGAGACATGCGTGAATGGGCGTACCTTCTTTGAAGGTTGTGCGTTAGGGCTAGCAACTCAGCATGTAAAAATCAACTGCCAATCATTAGCAGACCGGAGTTCCGCTGTGGTGACCCCTAACCGGGAAAAAACTGAAAGACACAACAACAACAACAACCATGATGTGAACAGAGCTTTAGGAAAGAATTTATTTACTATGAAAGCTGCTGCCCCTTGGGTTAGTTTCCTATCTGCTTACTGTGATATATACTTAGATTACGTTTTCACTTTGTAAAAGGAGCATGATGCTTTTTTGAGCAAGCTCTCTTTCAGTTTAGATTTGAAACTGTTTAGTGTGCCTTCTTGACTGATTTCATAGTGCAGATGATTCCATACTGCTGGGGTTAGTTTAGAGAGGGATCTTTCACCAGCAGTGGTTTTGAATCTGGATCTAACTAGGGATATGGCATTATCAACATCATCTCCCCAGGAGTAACTTTGTTGCCTAATTTGTAGTTTTGACCTCAATGATGAGCATTGTCCTTGATTGTGAATTTTGAAAAATAGACAGGAAAAAAGAAAGCATACCATTTCAGTGATTGGTAGCCATTTGCGGTGTTTCAGTAGGTGACATTGGTGCGTTCTTAGGTCATTGAGAACAAATCTACATATTTTGTTGATTCCGTTTCTAGTTTTTGATTATTCATAGTAGACTGGAATGTTATTAAAGGCAGTTTGTATTCCAGTTTGGATATTGATACATTTTGGTCTAAGGCTTTCTGGGCATTTAGGATTAGTAGACTGGAGAGTTTATAGCAGAGTTTGATGTGGGTAAGAGTTTTGTTAATGTGTTGTCAATGTGCTTGCTGAAAGAACATAAGGTGTGTAGGGTAAGTCCTACATACATTAGTTCTAAGACTAGTGTGAGAACATTGCCAATTATATAATCTATGCACAAGATAGATCTATTTTTACATATGCATGCTAATATATAGGTTCAAGTCCAACCTTTCCAATTCTGACAATAATTTATTCAAAATAACCTTTCCCATTATTTTCTACATAGACTGTGATTGATTTGTATGTCCAGTTTGTTTATTTCAGCCTTCAAAGTTACAGATCAACCTTGTTTCCAATTCTTGTATTTCTTTTATCATAATTAAGTATCTTCTTGTTATAGAAATATATCCTCCTGGCCTCATATACCTAGATTCTGATATTAAATATATTTTTTAATATTTTCTATTGAAAAAATTTCCCTTTCAAAACTTTCCATATTCCTTCTGATGTCTTTCCACTGAATCTATCACTCAAATTTGTTTTACATAGTGACCGTTTTACTTCTATAAATGTAGCCTTTTATTAATGTTCTGCACAACGGTTTAGATTTCAGTTTGGCAGAATTATCTAGCAGTAGTTTAACCTTTACAACTGCAGGATCGCGTATCAAAGGTGGCAAAACTTAGGAACAGAAATGATATCTGATATGTTCCATTCCCTGGTAGGTTTGCTAATAATCTGCAACAACTATTGATTCTTTTATAAGCTGTGAATGATTTCCTTACTAATACAGTAGAATTAATATTATTCCAGACTGTTTCTGGAAAATTTAAGTCCCTTGTTACTAATGTTTTTTCTGTTGTGTTTCATACAAGAAATGTATGAATTAATCTACGTCTTCTTCAGCTTTCTGTCTTAATTGCTTGCTGCCTGAATCAATGGGATGTTTCTGCAATGACGTGCACTGGACAAATGAGACTTGACTGGGTTTACACTCTAGTGGGATGATTACATTTCCAACAAAGCTATTGGTAACTGCAGTTTTAAAATACTTTTACAGCTACAAAAATGCAAGTGGTGTCATAACATATTGCTGTTTATGGTACAGTGTGCAGAGATCCTCAGTGTGCATTGCTGATGTGCAAGTCAGAGTCAGAGTCAGTGTCACTTTGCTATTTCTGTTGTTTATAGAATCACACCTAGTAGCCTTTCAGACCACTCAGTGTTACCAGCTAGCAGTGAGTCACATGCTGGCAATACTGAGTGATACATTCTTTCAAAACAGCAGTCGGCCAGGTTTCTTTGAAACTTGGTCACAATTAGCTCTTGCGGCTAAGTGAAAGTTTTTATTAATCCAGACCCACATCATTAATACAAGTCATAATAGAAAACTGTCACTGTATATTAAAATAATTAATTTGGTAAAATTACCCTAAGTAAATTGTGCTAATTAGACAATAAATATAAAAATAAAAAGCAACATGCCACACAGTAAATACTGCCGTAACTCTCTACACACTCAGTTACATGCAACTCAATCTCTTCTGCCGTCTCCAGGCTATAATATCCCGTGAAAAGACAGACAGTAGAAAAAAAATTGTGTCTGGCACACAAGGCATCATCTGGCCCATTACTGATGGATTTACTGCACATCAGCAAGTCAAATGGCATCAGAAATACTTGGTCTAGGGATATAAACCTCTTCTGCAACATCAAAAGAATGGTTTGGAGGGACAGGTATATCTCGCAGAGAATAGCACTGCTCTGGAACAGACTCTCCATCCACACAACAAATTTTATCCCTGTCCATATTCAAGTGCAACTTAGGTCTATGGATGGGAACAGAAAATTTGCCCCAGGACTGCACCTTGTAATGTAATGGGCAAAGACAGATCCTAAATGCTTTAACCCATGCATTGGTCCTCTCAAATTATCTATGGTACAATCACAGTTGTTATTAGGGGTAATACATAATTATCGACCACAGGATGGGTAAGGCCAATCTATAACCAAATGGGATACTTAACATTGAGCACAAAAAGGGAAATTAGCTGGACTTAAAATGGCTCGCAAGGACAGCTAGCCAAGTACTTACCTAAACATATGCACCTAAATAATCACAACTGCAACTAGAATAAAAAAAAAAAATCCAAAAGACACTCAGCCTCAGACTGGATTTTGACCACCACCCCAAGCTGCATTAGCACTGCTTGCTGTCTACCAGACATCATTAGTGACCTTCTCCACACACATTACCCACCCCACATGCAGTAAATAATCTATTATACAATGACCCCCCCCCCATTAATATTCCAAAACGTGCACGCTGATTGGTCAGCATGCACATTGTAAATCAGAGTTATAGTAATGGAAAAAGGTCCAGTCACCAAGACTTTTTCCATTAGTATAACTCTTTTTTTACAGCAACGGAGAACGCAAGATCTCCGTTGCTTTATACACACTGTCGCGCTACATTAAACGAGTTTAACGTAGCGAGACAGCTTTAAAAAAAGTAACGGAGATCTTCTTTTCTCCGTTGTTTTTTTTAAAGCTGTCTCACTATGTTAAACTCCTTTAACATAGCAAGGCAGTTTGTAAAAAGTAACGGAGATCTTCCTTTCTCCGTTGTTTTTTTAAAGCTGTCTCACTATGTTAAACTCCTTTAACATAGCGAGGCAGTTTGTAAAAATAACGAAATCTTCCTTTCTCCGTTGTTTTTTTAAAGCTGTCTCACTATGTTAAACTCCTTTAACATAGCGAGGCAGTTTGTAAAAAGTAACGGAGATCTTCCTTTCTCCGTTGTTTTTTTAAAGCTGTCTCACTATGTTAAACTCCTTTAACATAGCGAGGCAGTTTGTAAAAAGCAACGGAGATCTTCCTTTCTCCGTTGTTTTTTTTAAAGCTGTCTCCCTATGTTAAACTCCTTTAACATAGCGAGGCAGTTTGTAAAAAGTAACGGAGATCTTCCTTTCTCCGTTGTTTTTTTTAAAGCTGTCTCACTATGTTAAACTCCTTTAACATAGCAAGGCAGTTTGTAAAAAGTAACGGAGATCTTCCTTTCTCCGTTGTTTTTTTAAAGCTGTCTCACTATGTTAAACTCCTTTAACATAGCGAGGCAGTTTGTAAAAAGTAACGGAAATCTTCCTTTCTCCGTTGTTTTTTTAAAGCTGTCTCACTATGTTAAACTCCTTTAACATAGCGAGGCAGTTTGTAAAAAGTAACGGAGATCTTCCTTTCTCCGTTGTTTTTTTTAAAGCTGTCTCACTATGTTAAACTCCTTTAACATAGCGAGGCAGTTTGTAAAAAGCAACGGAGATCTTCCTTTCTCCGTTGTTTTTTTTAAAGCTGTCTCCCTATGTTAAACTCCTTTAACATAGCGAGGCAGTTTGTAAAAAGTAACGGAGATCTTCCTTTCTCCGTTGTTTTTTTTAAAGCTGTCTCCCTATGTTAAACTCCTTTAACATAGCGAGGCAGTTTGTAAAAAGCAACGGAGATCTTCCTTTCTCCGTTGTTTTTTTTAAAGCTGTCTCACTATGTTAAACTCCTTTAACATAGCGAGGCAGTTTGTAAAAAGTAACGGAGATCTTCCTTTCTCCATTGTTTTTTTAAAGCTGTCTCACTATGTTAAACTCCTTTAACATAGCGAGGCAGTTTGTAAAAAGTAACAGAGATCTTCCTTTCTCCGTTGTTTTTTTAAAGCTGTCTCACTATGTTAAACTCCTTTAACATAGCAAGGCAGTTTGTAAAAAGTAACAGAGATCTTCCTTTCTCTGTTGTTTTTTTTAAAGCTGTCTCACTATGTTAAACTCCTTTAACATAGCAAGGCAGTTTGTAAAAAGTAACGGAGATCTTCCTTTCTCCATTGTTTTTTTTAAAGCTGTCTCGCTATGTTAAACTCCTTTAACACAGCGAGGCAGTTTGTAAAAAGCAACGGAGATCTTCCTTTCTCCGTTGTTTTTTTTAAAGCTGTCTCACTATGTTAAACTCCTTTAACATAGCGAGGCAGTTTGTAAAAAGCAACGGAGATCTTCCTTTCTCTGTTGTTTTTTTTAAAGCTGTCTCACTATGTTAAACTCCTTTAACATAGCGAGGCAGTTTGTAAAAAGTAACGGAGATCTTCATTTCTCCGTTGTTTTTTTTAAAGCTGTCTCACTATGTTAAACTCCTTTAACATAGCAAGCTAGTTTGTAAAAAGTAACGGAGATCTTCCTTTCTCCGTTGTTTTTTTAAAGCTGTCTCACTATGTTAAACTCCTTTAACATAGCGAGGCAGTTTGTAAAAAGTAACGGAGATCTTCCTTTCTCCGTTGTTTTTTTTAAAGCTGTCTCACTATGTTAAACTCCTTTAACATAGCAAGCTAGTTTGTAAAAAGTAACGGAGATCTTCCTTTCTCCGTTGTTTTTTTTAAAGCTGTCTCGCTATGTTAAACTCCTTTAACATAGCGAGGAAGTTTGTAAAAAGCAACGGAGATCTTCCTTTCTCCGTTGTTTTTTTTAAAGCTGTCTCACTATGTTAAACTCCTTTAACATAGCAAGGCAGTTTGTAAAAAGCAACGGAGATCTTCCTTTCTCTGTTGTTTTTTTTTAAAGCTATCTCACTATGTTAAACTCCTTTAACATAGTGAGGCAGTTTGTAAAAAGTAACGGAGATCTTCCTTTCTCCGTTGTTTTTTTTAAAGTTGTCTCACTATGTTAAACTCTTTTAACATAGCGAGGCAGTTTGTAAAAAGTAACGGAGATCTTCCTTTCTCCGTTGTTTTTTTTAAAGCTGTCTCACTATGTTAAACTCCTTTAACATAGCAAGGCAGTTTGTAAAAAGTAACGGAGATCTTCCTTTCTCCGTTGTTTTTTTTAAAGCTGTCTCACTATGTTAAACTCCTTTAACATAGCGAGGCAGTTTGTAAAAAGTAACGGAGATCTTCCTCTCTCTGTTGTTTTTTTTAAAGCTGTCTCACTATGTTAAACTCCTTTAACATAGCAAGGCAGTTTGTAAAAAGTAACGGAGATCTTCCTTTCTCCGTTGTTTTTTTTAAAGCTGTCTCACTATTTTAAACTCCTTTAACATAGCAAGGCAGTTTGTGAAAAGTAACGGAGATCTTCCTCTCTCTGTTGTTTTTTTTAAAGCTGTCTCGCTATGTTAAACTCCTTTAACATAGCGAGGCAGTTTGTAAAAAGCAACGGAGATCTTCCTTTCTCCGTTGTTTTTTTTAAAGTTGTCTCACTATGTTAAACTCTTTTAACATAGCGAGGCAGTTTGTAAAAAGCAACGGAGATCTTCCTTTCTCCGTTGTTTTTTTTAAAGCTGTCTCACTATGATAAACTCCTTTAACATAGCAAGGCAGTTTTTAAAAAGTAACGGAGATCTTCCTTTCTCCGTTGTTTTTTTTAAAGCTGTCTCGCTATGTTAAACTCCTTTAACATAGCAAGGCAGTTTGTAAAAAGTAACGGAGATCTTCCTCTCTCTGTTGTTTTTTTTAAAGCTGTCTCGCTATGTTAAACTCCTTTAACATAGCGAGGCAGTTTGTAAAAAGTAAAGGAGATCTTCCTATCTCTGTTGTTTTTTTTAAAGCTGTCTCACTATGTTAAACTCCTTTAACATAGCGAGGCAGTTTGTAAAAAGTAACGGAGATCTTCCTCTCTCTGTTGTTTTTTTAAAGCTGTCTCACTATGTTAAACTCCTTTAACATAGCGAGGCAGTTTGTAAAAAGTAACAGAGATCTTCCTTTCTCCATTGTTTTTTTAAAGCTGTCTCACTATGTTAAACTCCTTTAACATAGCAAGGCAGTTTGTAAAAAGTAACGGAGATCTTCCTTTCTCTGTTGTTTTTTTTAAAGCTGTCTCACTATGTTAAACTCCTTTAACATAGCGAGGCAGTTTGTAAAAAGTAACGGAGATCTTCCTTTCTCCGTTGTTTTTTTTAAAGCTGTCTCACTATGTTAAACTCCTTTAACATAGCAAGGCAGTTTGTAAAAAGTAACAGAGATCTTCCTTTCTCCGTTGTTTTTTTTAAAGCTGTCTCACTATGTTAAACTCCTTTAACATAGCAAGGCAGTTTGTAAAAAGTAACGGAGATCTTCCTCTCTCTGTTGTTTTTTTTAAAGCTGTCTCACTATGTTAAACTCCTTTAACATAGCAAGGCAGTTTGTGAAAAGTAACGGAGATCTTCCTCTCTCTGTTGTTTTTTTTAAAGCTGTCTCGCTATGTTAAACTCCTTTAACATAGCGAGGCAGTTTGTAAAAAGTAACGGAGATCTTCCTTTCTCCGTTGTTTTTTTTTAAAGCTGTCTCGCTATGTTAAACTCCTTTAACATAGCGAGGCAGTTTGTAAAAAGTAACAGAGATCTTCCTTTCTCCGTTGTTTTTTTAAAGCTGTCTCACTATGTTACACTCCTTTAACATAGCGAGGCAGTTTGTAAAAAGTAACGGAGATCTTCCTCTCTCTGTTGTTTTTTTTTAAAGCTGTCTCACTATGTTAAACTCCTTTAACATAGCGAGGCAGTTTGTAAAAAGTAACAGAGATCTTCCTTTCTCCGTTGTTTTTTTAAAGCTGTCTCACTATGTTAAACTCCTTTAACATAGCAAGGCAGTTTGTAAAAAGTAACAGAGATCTTCCTTTCTCCATTGTTTTTTTTAAAGCTGTCTCGCTATGTTAAACTCCTTTAACATAGCGAGGCAGTTTGTAAAAAGTAACTGAGATCTTCCTCTCTCTGTTGTTTTTTTTAAAGCTGTCTCACTATGTTAAACTCCTTTAACATAGCAAGGCAGTTTGTAAAAAGTAACGGAGATCTTCCTTTCTCCATTGTTTTTTTTAAAGCTGTCTCGCTATGTTAAACTCCTTTAACATAGCGAGGCAGTTTGTAAAAAGCAACGGAGATCTTCCTTTCTCCGTTGTTTTTTTTAAAGCTGTCTCACTATGTTAAACTCCTTTAACATAGCGAGGCAGTTTGTAAAAAGTAACGGAGATCTTCCTTTCTCCTTTGTTTTTTTTAAAGCTGTCTCACTATGTTAAACTCCTTTAACATAGCAAGGCAGTTTGTAAAAAGTAACGGAGATCTTCCTTTCTCCTTTGTTTTTTTTAAAGCTGTCTCACTATGTTAAACTCCTTTAACATAGCAAGGCAGTTTGTAAAAAGTAACGGAGATCTTCCTCTCTCTGTTGTTTTTTTTAAAGCTATCTCGCTATGTTAAACTCCTTTAACATAGCGACGCAGTTTGTAAAAAGTAACGGAGATCTTCCTTTCTCCATTGTTTTTTTTAAAGCTGTCTCACTATGATAAACTCCTTTAACATAGCAAGGCAGTTTGTAAAAAGTAACGGAGATCTTCCTTTCTCCGTTGTTTTTTTTAAAGCTGTCTCACTATGTTAAACTCCTTTAACATAGCGAGGCAGTTTGTAAAAAGCAACGGAGATCTTCGTTGCTTCCGCCCACAGCTCTGATGTACTGCGCAGGCATACATTAGAAAAATGCATCCACTTCCAACTCCTAAACCATCTTAATAATAATCTACTCTCCATCACTCAACATTTAGGCCATAACACAATACCATCACAGCTTTCCTTAGTTTTATCAACACCATAAATACCAATAGAAATGCTGACAACATAGTATCTTACTTCTTAGATATATCTAAAACATTCAATTTAGTATCATATCAAAAGCTACTTCAAGAACTTGATTCCTTAGGCCTCTCCCATTCTAACCTAGCATGGTTCCACAGCTAACTTACAGACAGAGTGCAGGCAGTCAAATGGAAACAAAAACTCTCCCCCTTCTTATCATTCTCTGTTAGTGTACCTCAGGGTTTAATTCTAGGCCCCTTAGTGTTCAACATCTTTACCAGCAATCACAATAAATCAGTCCCACAGTCATCATTTGTCAAATATGCAGATGATGCAGCTTGTAAACATAGAGCTCAAAACTTCACCCAACTACAAAACTCACTCAAGATTCCTTCTCCTCTATTGAATTCTGGTTAACAGACAACCAACTACTGTTACATGCTAAAAAAATAAACTCGTGTTTTTCATCCTGAAAACTATGGCAGCACAGAAACAAACTTGCTGTATCACTTTATCTAACCAAGTAGGTTCACTGGACACATAGTCCCTTTTTAGAGACTACACAGAATCAACGTCTGGTTAAATAACATGCTCCAGGTCACACAGCAAGCAAATGAGAATAGACAGAATCAAACCCTGTACCATACCAACTGCAGTTCACAGCCTTAACTCTCTGTGCCAACTGCCTGACTAACAACACACTAATTGAAACAGTGTCCAACACAAAATTACTAGAGATGATACTGCACATCTCTCAGGCTATTAAGAAAACACACCAAAAGCTTGCCTTCCTCTGCTGTTCTAAGCTTTTTCTCACTGACTCTTCTAGGAAAACTCTTGCATCTTCTTACTTCCTCTCCTCACTTATCTGCACATCACCGATCCATACCAATCTACATACCAAATTAAAAAAAAACAAGCTTGAGGTCTGCTATAACAAAATAGTCACATTTACATCAAACCAACCAAACCAAAACCCCCAATGCCTGGTACAAAGACATCTAAAGATAGTGAGAATTACCAAATTAACTAATTAACTCAGAACTAATTCCACTGACATAGAAAATTCTGTCCCATAGCCATCTTGTCTCCCCTCTCTAAAATCCTTGTAAGATGTATACATCAACTATTTTTCCACTATCTCTTACAAAATAAGCTAATCACCAATACACAACATGGATTTTGGCCAAACCACAGCACCTCCACTGCATTATTGTCATTTACAGACACTGTCAATAAAGCTTACAACTGCAATAAACTTGTATCTGCAGTATTTCAACATTTATAAAAAGTCTTTGACAAGGTCTCTCACACTAAACTTCTCAATCAACTTTTCACCCTGGATCTCTCATCTCCATCTATTCAATGATTTTCTAGCTACCTTACCAACAGGCAAAAAGCTGTAAAATGTCAATAATCCATCTCTGCATACCTTCCTGCTTACATGGAAATCCCACAAAGATCCATCCCTGGTCCTCTACTATTCAATATTTTTATCAATAATCTACATTCATCTTCTTGTGAAGGCACCTTGATCCAATATGCAGATGAGTCTACCATCATCTGCTCTTCAAACACCTTAACTCACCTCCAAGAAATCACTCAACAAGCTGTCATCTCCATTGAAACCTTGCTTTCAAGAGCACAACTCCTACTCAACTCCGCAAAAAACAAACTCCTCTTCTTAACCCCAAAAACTCACACCCCTAACAAAGCATCTCTCAAAATCTTTTTGGTTAATGGCACTAAAATTGAATTAGTCCACCATACCACACTATTAAGTCTCATAACAGATGATAATCATAATTTGACCTCCATATTCAAAGCAATGTCAAGAAAACAAAAACTAGGCATGCTATACAGCAACAAACATTTTCTGAGGACACCAACAAAAAACTTACTCTAGCCAAAACCTAACTTCTGCCCTCCCTAGTCTATGGAGCATGAATTCTAACCAATTTACAATCCTCCCTGAAAACAAACTTGAAAGCTGCTATAACACAATTGCCAAGTTTGCTACTAATTCATTCTCCTTTACCCATCACTGTAATGTTCTGCATATCATTAGCTGGCTGGAAATCCCCCTTCACTTCTCCTACATGCAGCTTATAAGAGTACATAAAATCATATAGAAATCATTAGCATGCCCAGCTCTTACCCTTTAATCAATATTTATTTAACTAAAAGAACTCTTAGATCAGAAGACAAACAACTTCTCACCATAAATAAACTGAACACATTCCATGAACAAAGCCTATACTCATACCCAGGAGCAAAAAAAAAAAAAAAATGGAACTTCTTACCTCTAACCACCAGCACTATTTCTAACCTACCCACTTTTAAATTCTCTCTAAAAGAATACCTTACAAAATCTTGGACTAGCTCCTGCATCAGTCCTGGCTGAACTTACTCATTATACTTGAGTTTTCCCTCAAATATTTTTTCCAACTCATGTTATTGTTTTTCATTGCACTCTAACATACGTTTTTCTCATGCTTATATTTTGCAGTGTAACATGATACTTTGTGATTTAAAATATCTGTACTTGATTTTTGAAAGATTGTCATTGTGGAACTTTTCTCTCTGTGCCTCCGCTGAAAATGGGCATTTTCTGGCACTGTGAGACATTCCTGGTAAACAAATGACAAATAGACAAATAGAAAATGACTCATTGCACACAGAATTATACACAAATTTGGAAACTGCTCCTATCTACAAAACATCCTCCAAAACTACACCCTTCCCAGACATCTGTGCTCAGACAATAAAATCCTTACAACTGCCAATAAGTTAAACAACAATGCCTGTGGCACCCTTTACTCTACCTATGACATCAAATAATGGAATTTCATCCCTGGCACTCTTAAGCAAAATACCATTCCATCTAGCTTTAAGCATAGCCTAAAACTACACCTTAATGCATTATGGCTATGTTTTTGATCCTGCCCAGACTAAGCCATCCTTCTTTACTTTCCCCACCCTCACCCCATTTACTTCCTACCACTTCCATCTCTCCCTCTCCATCTCACACTCCCTAGCTCCACCCATCCCACACCACCTTTACTTCCTATCATTCCTATCTCTCTCTGTCTATCCCACAGTCTCTAGCTCCACATCCCACACCACTCCTGGAGTCTTAACTTGTGCTACCCCTCACCTTCCTCTTCACCCACTTATAACACCTATCATACTCTGTCCCTCTCCCCTTTCCCCTCCATCCTATTCTCTTTCACCTCCACCTCCATCATCAGGCTTCTTAACTCTGCCCTTTATCCATCTAAGCTACACTACTGATGTTTTCTTGTTCATAAATGAATTCCCTATTTTCACTACTGTACTTGCCGCTTTTTTATCCATTCAAAGTTAAATCTGGATGTTGCATATACTACTAACAAATGCTATGTATATTATAGCAATAACCCACGCCTGGGTATGGGTAATGCTGGATTTACCCACGGTTGGTGTGGTTTGGTCACGAGGGCGAAGCCTGAATGGCCAAACAAAGCCAACCATGGGTAAATCCAGCATTACCCACATCCAGAAGTGGGTTATTGCTATTATACAATGACATTATTTAAGAAAAAAAAAAATTACTTTTCTTAAATAATGGCATTGTATAATGCCTCCTTGCTGCCCTTCCGCAGTTGTCTGGTATTCTGCGGCAGTTCTGATGTACTGCACATGCATATGCCTACGTAGTACATCAGAGCTGTGGGCAAAAGCAACGGAGAATGCAAGATCTCTGTTGCTTTTTACAAACTGTTTTGCTATGCTAAATGGGTTTAGCATAGCGAGACAGCTGTAAAAAAGCAATGGAGAATCTACGTTGCTTTTTTAAAGCTGTCTCGCTATGTTAAACCCATTTAACATAGCGAGACAGTTTTGAAAAAAGCAACAGAGAAAGCAAGATCTTCGTTGCTTTTTACAAACTGTCTCACTATGTTAAAGGAGCTTGACATAGCGAGACAGCTTTAAAAAAAGCAACGGAGAATCTCTGTTGCTTTTTTTTAAAGCTGTCTTACTATGTTAAACTTGTTTAACATAGTGAGACAGTATGAAGCAACGGATATCTTTCGTTCTCCATTGCTTAAAAAAAGAGTTATAGTAATGGAAAAAGTCCGGGCGACCGGACCTTTTTTCCATTACTATAACTGATTTGCACGTTTTTGAATATTAATGGGGGGTCGTTGTATAATAGCCATTTACCTCTGTAAATTACTACACCGTGTGCCAAATATTTTCTGTGCATGCTCTATGTACTGCCTACTGGCTAAATATATATATAGTTTTACAACTGTATTTAAATGAAATTAGGAGCTTTCCTCCCCAGGTCTCTGCTGAAAAGGTAGCTGCTCCCCAGTCAAATTCTCCTGCAAAAAGACAATAAATAAATAAACAAATAGCCTCCAAATATTTGTGCGATAAGGAAGATATATACTTGAATCAAGTAGGAACAGATAATTTTGATAATACCTGTTATGTACAGACCATGCACTCACTGTTTATTAATTATACAAGGAGATCTCAGGGTTTGCATGAAACAAAATATGTTACAATTAGTTAAGATTCTGTATGCAAATAAGCACTGCACTACCAATAATTTCAGCTTCTTCTGTGTGGAGACATGCGTGAATGGGCATACCTTGGTTGAAGGTTCTGCGTCAGGCCTGGCAAGCCGGTACGTAAAAATCAACTGCCAATCATTAGCGGACCGGAGTTCCACTGTGGCAACCCCTAACCAGGAAAAGTTGAAAGACACAAATATAAAACAGTTCTCCTGTAATTACCAATGGATAAATGTTTTGTTGCTTCAGTGCAGTCCCACAAAGCAATGTTAACTCCTCCCTCAGTAAATAAACCAGTCCAAAACAAGACTGTTACGGAACAGCTATGTGTTATAATGTAGATACTCGCATTACCTTATAATTAACTCTGACATATGCACAATAAAACACTAAAACTATCACTAATTTAAATTCCACCAGGCAACTAAGTTTACCCCTTCAGTAAAGTAGTCCATTGGGAGAACAATACATTGTTGACCTTACCTGTCAATGGTAACACTCTTCTTAAAACCTTGCAGCACCCAAATTTGAATATGAAGACTACTTTCAACTAAATAGTTCATAAAAAACAGTGGATGCCATTAGACAACCTTGCCAGACTACAGACGGTTTTTGCTCAAAGGCGATAGAGCTTATCCTTAGTTCCCTTAACTCATTACAGCCTAGTACGCTTCCAGGACTTTCTGCAACTAACTCCTACTGATGCCTCTGGGCATCAAATATTGCTTGTTCATATTTGAATTAACAATTCCAACACCATGGCTACATACAAGGTATCAGAAAATTTTATATTAAAGCATACATGATTGTAAACACAACTGTACTGATATTTGAATTCTATCTAATGTGGCTAAAGAGATATTGAACACTATTTGTACACTGTTTACTTGTATTGTAAAAGTTTCATATTTCTCTAAATAGCTCAACATTCAGATAACACAGACAGAACTGCATAGCCTCATATGGGCTTGAATGAATCTGTACCTTTAAGGCCAGTGTTAAGATTTGTGCCCTCAATTGTTAGGTTTGAAACTTTGTATTTAAGCTGTTTTGCAGCAGTTATTGCTTAGTCTGATGAAGTGTATGTGGCATGAAAGAATGAATCCGTTTTAATCGATTTTACTGTGCTTTTTGAATAAATACCTTGTGTTTTTACTTTGCCTTCTGCCTTGCTGAACGGTTGTTTTTATTTTACATTGTTTCTGGATGTGTACAACCTGCCTTATCTGACACGTTTGGTTTTTTACTTGCCATTAAAAAAAAAAAAAAAAAAAAAAAAAAAAAAAACTTTGAACAACCTTTGATGCTTGCCTTAATGATGACCCCTCTCAGCTGACTTGAACTCACAGTGAAGAGGGAATGAATGGGTCAAGTGGTTAACAGGGGACAGTGGAAGCAAACAGAGCAAATATCTCTGTTTCCATTTGTTCTCTGTCCACCCCCAAACTTTATTTAACATGCTTCTTATTTCTTAGCCATTCTCTTAGGCTCTGTGCTTGCAAGTTCAATCTCTACACACATCCAGGACTTTGTCAAGCATCATTTTAGTTTCTAGTAACAAGCTTCCTCTTTATAGATGATTTATCATGAGTGGTTTGGCTGGCTATAATCAACTGTATTAGAAGTTGAAGTTAAGTACAAACTTTCAGTTTTAAAGATAGCACTGTATTTTATGTTTCTGTCTATTTAATTGTTTAACTTAATTATGCCTGACTGAAATATTTTTTTGCCTGACTGAATTATTTTATATATTTTCTGGCATTGCTTTCTGTTCTCATCTGTCCCCATCCCTCCGACCCTGTTCTTGTGGTGTTGTTATAGTTGGTGGCTTTGCAGTTGCCCGCCCCTACTGTAAATTTGATGTGGGACACCTCTCCCAGTCTAGTGGTCACTCTACTTAATACATTGAGATAATCTGAGAAGGCCAAGCCACTTTCTCTCTACTTGCACTTTACTAAAAAAAAAAAAAAAAAAAAAAAAAATTGCACTTTATTCATCTGCTTTTACTGTATTTGTGTTTCTTCCCACTTTATTACCTTATTTTGTTTTTGCCTCTTCTTCAAAGTACTTTATTGTATTTATTCTGCTGCATTTGTTACTGCTTGGTAGTAGCCTGATTAAAGTATAACTGTTATTCTAAGCCTGTTGGTTAAAGCACATGGGCTTCAGACCATTTGATTTACATTAAGAAGTTTTGTGGTCTGCACTGTTGTGGCAGGATAGGTAGCTTACATCCTTCTAAGTTGGGAATTGCTGATTGAAGGCTCAGTGTCTGTTATTCTAAAAGTGTATTAGTTCTGGTTTAAGCACTTAGGCTTCAGGCCAGTTATTTTACATTAAGAAGGTTTGTGGTCTGCACTCTTGTGGAGGAGAGGCTAGATTCTGCCTTTCCGAGCTGGGAATTTCTGGTTAAAGGCTTATTGTGCCTGCTTATTTGAACTGTTTCTTTCTGAAATTGGTGTGCCTTGTTTGCTGTAGCATAGACTATATTCAGGCCTGCTGAATCTAGCTTTGCTTGTATAACTTGAGCACTAATCCAGGCCATCTTTTTCTGGAGAAGGTTCCCCCTGCACCCTACTGGCAGGAGTGTGCAGTTAGAACTTATCTGATCGAGACTGCTGGAACAGGGCTCAGTTCTTAGCTTTTTATTGGTTAATTGGTTAATTTGTTTAACTCAGTTTGCTCATTTGCTACTGTTATATATATAAAAAAATACCCTTTATGCATCGCCGCTTAGCTAGGGTTAAAATATTCCTGGTGCCATAAAGTCTGCTCTTCAAATTTTCCTTTAGAACTAGCCAGTTTTTTAGTTTTAGCACTCAAATCTGTTAATTTGAGCTCAGCACTTGTTCAGAACTCATTGTAAGCACTAAATAAACTACAAATTACTACAGCACTCAACTTTCCTCACTTGTCTAGAGGAAAACAGTTTTTAGTACTTAATAAATAAGCACCTATCCAGTCATGTCTATGGGTCAGCTCCCAATGTTTTCTCCTGTCTACCTGATTAATCTGGGCATCTCGGGGCAATGCAGCAATTGCTTCATGTACACAGACAATTCCCTCCTCCTACCACCCAACACTGCAACCTGTGAGAGATGCACTTATATATTCAAACTGGAAGTGAAGGTCTCTTCACCCAAGACTGGAATAGACAATCAAGAGGAGAGGGTAAACACTTGCACCACACCATATTCATCACATAGTCCCTCAAAACCTACACCACCAAAACACACACATAGAAACACAAAACACACACCTACATTCACGGAGGCTCACAATAAAAATCTGCCCAAGCAACAGAGACCTCAAAAGCAGAAATGCAAACAACCAACACCCCCAACACAACCCAAATGACACATAGCCCACAAACTCAGTGTGCCACCCAACCACAGCCCATAAGGCATAACAACATACCGAACACTCTAGTATTAGGTGACTCTATATGCACACTGATGTTCCACTCATCAGGCTAAACAAGGAGAAAGTTACTGTCAGCTGCCTGTTGGGTTCCAGGACCTGCCACATAATGCACACACTCAGGTCACTCCACAAGTACAAATATGACTCTGTCATTGTCCATGTTGGTGTGAATGACCTGAGATGTACTTCCCTGGACTACATGAAAAGAGACATGGAGGAGCTCTCCGATCTTGTGGCTCAAGCAGGTATGACCCAAGCCCTGAGCAGCATCCTGCCATCACCCAGAATGCTACCACAATACAAGGACAAAATGATTGACTTCAACAATTGGCTAAGCTTCTTGTGTCATTCTAAGGGGATCCAGTATTTGTCTGCCTAGGATGACATGAGCGACAGACCACAATGCTTTGCCAGAGATGGCCTGCATGAGTTGCCCTTAGGATTCCGGATACTGGCTAAGGCTTTTGCCACCACTATAGTGCCTTTTTTAGGCAAGGTTCACATGACAAATTCACCACCATAGCAAGTACAAGCAAGTAAAATCTGAGGGTAATGGCACTCAATGCTAGAAGTCTAAACCTCAAAATGCACTCACTTAAGGCACTCCTTAAAATGGAGAACATCGGCATTTGTGCAGAGACAGAGACCTGGTTCAAGGCTCCTGTGAGCACCCCTGCATTACCAGGCTATAATTCATACCACATCTTTCGGCCACCTAATCTTGACCGAAACAATAAAGGTTGTGGCGTGTCCATATTCATTAAGGATATCTACACTTCCAGGCTAGTTGCTCAGCATAATGCATCCAAGATTACACTGGAAAATATTAGGGTGCAACCTAACACCCTAATAATGGGTGATTTCAACTATCCCACCATTAACTGGGAAAACTACTCATGCACCAACTTTTTTGCTCAACATTTTCTGGAATTCATAAATTACAACACCTTGGATCACCTTATCCACATCCCCACCAGGGGGCAGCAATATCCTAGACCTGGTCATTACCAACATGAGTGACTGGTTTTCTACACCAGAGGTCAGTTCCTCGTTGGTCAGATCCAGTCACAAGCTAATCACCCTAGACATCCACATCCCGCCCTCACCCCCCATTAGGGAAACCACCGTAAAAAATTTCTCCAAAGCCAACTTCACGCTTTTTAAGACAGAAGTGGCAAACGTCATGACACCCATGCAAACAGACAATAGAGGTACGACTGCTGAATCCTACACAAATGCACTTTATAAGCACTTACACGAGTGCATGGCTCATGCTATCCCTAACAGAACCAAGATGCTATCCTCCAAAAAAGGAAGCCAATCTGGTGGTCCCCTGCCATAAACAAACTCTACAACAGAAGAAAGAAACTGCTGCAAAAAAGAGGAAAATCCTGTGATTGGAGGAACTCCCTGGTCAGCCTCAGTAAGAAGCTGAGATCCCTCATAAAATCCCACAAAGCTAGTTATGAAAACAAAATCACCACTGTTTCTAAAGACAACCACAAAGCATTCTATAGCTATATCAAGAATCTCAATGGCACCACTCAGATCTGCTCTGAGTTACAGCACAATGGCACTAAATATGCAGAACCAACGGATATTGCCAACATCCTGGCAGATAGGTTAATTGCTAACTTTACCCCCCTCTCACCCCATAAAGGGCCCATCTCTATACTGGAAGAATGAAACGTTTCTATAATCATGGCTGCAAAGGTAAATAACACAGTCTCCAAAGCCAAGAACACAGCATCCATGGGACCTGACAACATCCCAGGCTGTGTTCTACATGAACTACAGAACGAACTGGCACCCCACCTAAGTACCATGTCCAATCATAGCCTCACCTCAGGCTTTGTGCCCACTGAATGGTGCACAGTGACAGTTATCCCACTCTACAAAGGGGGATCCACCACAGACCCCAAGAACTATCACCCCCATTAGCCTGATGAGCCTGGTCTGCAAGGCCATGGAACGTACCATCATGGAACTTATAAACAAAGACATTGGTAATCTCCAAACACTGGACCCCACCCAGTTCAGGTTTGTAAAAGGCAGATCATGTCTCCTAAACCTGACAGACTTCTTTGAAGCAGTCATCAAAGCCGTAGATGAGGGTAAGGTGGTTCACACAGCCTATCTAGATTTCGCCAAGGCTTTCAACACCATCCCTCACTCTGGAATTATAGATAAACTCACTAAACTAGTTATAAATCCCTATGTCACAAGATGGGTTGCCAACTGGCTCACTGACAGAACACACACTGTGAAAGTAGCAGACTCCAAATCTGACTTCAGACCATTGACAAGTGGAGTACCACAGGGTTCAGTCCTGGGTCCTCTCCTGTTTGGTATCTACTTCTCTGAAGTACAGGCTAACACAGAAGGTCTTTGGCTAATGAAATTCACAGATGACTGCAAACTAGGAGCCATAATCAAAACTCCTAACAATGTGGACATCCTACAAAAGGGCCTCACTGAGACAGATGCCTGGTGTCAAAGCCATGACCTCAAGCTCAATGCCAAAAAGTGCATTGTCATCCCTTTTGGTAAAAACTCTGTACCCATGAACTACCACATAGGCAGTAGTCTACTTAACACCGAAAGTGTGATAAGAGACCTTGGGACACAGGTGGACAGTAGTCTCTCCTTTGATAATCACATTGCCACAGTAGTCAAGAAATCCTTCTACATTGCATACCTCATCACAAAAGGTTTCTCATCCAGGAAAAAAGAGGTAATTGTTCCCCTCTACTCATCACTCATTAGATCCATTATAGAGTACAATGCCCCTTTTGGTATGTACCTCACAAGACATCTACAACAACTGGAAAGGCTGCAGAAATACCTCACAGGGAGGATTACCAGCCTCAAACAGATGCCCTATGCAGACCGTCTCAAAAAACTCCAGCTTTACTCCGTCGCATATCGCCTACTCAGACGTGATCTCTGCCTAACATACAAAGCTATGTCAAACCCAAAGTATTCGGTACTAAACTAGTGATTGAGTTGGTTTCTTGGTCAGACCACCATTTGAAGTATTTCCATCTGAGACTCTCTGATCTTCAGAACAATGATGCTCAGTTGATTCAGTATTATCACTTTAAGGGTGTTGACCTTATTGATCTTTTGACCTTAAGAGGCTATTATTCTGTTAGGGATAATGCATAGGTTGTTACAAGGCTAACGACTACTAAGGCCCTTATAAGCCTACCTGTACGCACCCAACCATTTGTTCCCAAGTATCATGGATGCCTTCCGGGGGGGCATGTTACTAGGGAGGTAACTAGGGATTTGTAGGGGGTGTTAGTTAGGATAATACTCTTCTTATTGATGACCTCTGTCCATAAAGACATGGGGGCCAGTCATCTGTGACCTTGGTAAGTCAGAGGTCTTGAACATTAGCCCTGACTTCCAAGAAATAGATTCCAAACAGGAGCGTGCCCAGCATTGAGTCCTTGGGTATTCCACTGATGACTGGCCTCTTAGTGGAAGTGGTCTCATCAAGTCTGACTTCTTAGGTACCACCTCTGAGCCAGCCAGTAAGCAACTGAGTTATGCAAGGGTTTACACCTAGCTCAGAGAGCAAATGCCTAAGTGGAGCATTGTATTGAATGCCTTAGCCAGGTCAAGATATGCAGTATACACTGTTTTACTCTCATCCACTGCCTTGGTGACCCTCTCAAAGAAGTCTACCAGGTTAACTAGGTATGACCTTCCCTTAGCAAAGCCAAATCAAGATGGGTCCAGTGATTGTTCATTGACAATGTCCTTGTTTATCATTTCCATGATAATTCATTCCATGGCTTTACATATTAGGTTTGTTAGACTGATGGGTCTGTAGTTTCCTTCGAAGGTTGATGGTCCAGCCTTGTGAAGGGGAATGACTGTTGTGGTCCTCCATTCATTTGGAATGTAGTTTGTTTCAAGGTTGTAGCTGAACAGTGCCTCAAGTTGACCTGATAGGTCAAGTTTCAGACCATTCAGGAGGCAACTGAGGATGTTGTCAGTAGCCATGGAGATGGTTTTCTAGGCTTAGCGAGTGTTGGCAGGACCTGGTCCCTGCTGATAGCTGGAGGGAAGTATGTTTCAGGGGATTTTACCTGGTGGAGCGGGGAGAAGTGGGGGGGGTGAAGACTGAACTAAATTTATCAGCCAGTAGATTTGTTATGTCACCCTGATCAGTGAAGTTGGTACCATTCACCACCAATTCAGCACACTGCTGTGTGTTACCTCTAAGGTTCCAGACATAGCTGAAGAATGCCTTCTGATAATCCTTAGCCTGTGACGCTATCCTGACCTTATAGGTAGCCTTGTTAGACTTGATTAGGCCACTTAGTTTCTTGTTTAGTTACATAAGAGAGCCTTTGTCTTTAAGTAGGTTACTCTTTCTGATTTTGTCCATGAGTTTTCTTCTTCTGTTATATACCCTGCTTAGATGAGTATTCCTGCAGTGGGGTTTGATTTTAGTGTTTATTATGGGTTTATTTCTGGTAGATATGGCAGCCTCTATACAACCATTCACACATTTGTATAGGGACTTGCGAATAATTCTGCATAATTAGCTGTGATCTCAGAGTTGGGGGGAGTCTTGAATTGTAATAAACTGTCATATAATAAGATGTAGATTGTCTTTGAATAGTTCCTAACTGTCACTGGTTTAGCTGGATTTTCTGGGTTGATTTTTACTTCAAATGAGACAGATTTCAAAACCAAGATCACTAGTAAAGATGTGACAATGGTGGGGGGGGGGGGGCTCGGGGGATGCAACAATCTCCCATGTTGGTGAGTACCAGTATGTTTGATCTTCTGATTGGAGTGTGCACTATCTGTTCCAGGCTGTTTGTGTTAATAAACTCCAGGAGGCACTGTGCCTGTGGGTTTGAAGCAGTGTACATTTCCCAGTCTATATGGGGTAGTCAAAGGTCACCTATGAATAGGGTGTTTGGTTGGATGGTGGGCATCTCTAGCAGGGTTAGGTAAGAGTCATGAGACTTTAGCGTCAGACACAATGAACTGTAGCTAGCCATGATATTGAGAGGGAACTTATCTATGGTGAGTTGCACATGGAAGATCTGTATGGTATCATCCTGTTTAACCAACCTGAAGTTCTGTTTGTGATAATATAGATCAAGATACCTCCACCTTTCGCTCCAGCCTCTGCTGTTGTTGGTCTAAGTGTGTGGAAGGCACTGTATTCTTGCATTTCTGGAGTACTTTCTATGCTTTTAAAAAAGTATTGGGTACAGCACAGATGTCTACATTTTCCAGAGTGAGGAGGGCTTGATAGGTGTGGAGTTTTTTGTTTAGGCTTCAAGCATTGAGCAGCAACATCTTAAGGTTGCTTGTAGATGCTTTCACAATGTTGGCAGTTTTGTCTTTTTGGCATTGCCTAAAAAGTCTCTAAGGGAGTGGATAAAGTTTTAGCCAATATCTGAAAACCTGAGGGGGCAAGTGTAGACCATCCTTGGTTAAGCAATATCCTCCCACACTGACAGATATTGGATCCCCCTGGAGTGACACCAGAAACTAAGCCAATTATTAAAATCAGTCATTTTATCTTCATACTGTGGCATCATCCTTGGTGAAGGTAGAATGCTGCTCAATGCAAGGTTAATACCTATCAGTGACACATATCCTGAGAGATAAAGCACTACACCCTCACTCCCCACTGGCCCTTGTTTTCAATTAAGGATTTCCCAATATTATTCTAGCATGTCCAAAGGTCAGTTGTCAATCTCCTCTCCGGTCCAGCTGGTGAATCTGGGAATCTTGAGGCAATGTTATAACTGCCTCATGTACACAGACAACCCTCTCCTCCTCCCACATAACACAAATACTTGCGAGAGATGCAGCTATTTAGCCAAACTGGAGGCTGAGCTCTCTCAACTCAGGACTGGCAAGACCAGACAGGAGGAGAAGGCAACTACACACACCACAAAACCAGCCTCACATAATGCTACCACTCCACTGAATCAAACACATAAACACACAAAGACATACTCGGAGGCTCTGAGTAAAAATTTACCTAAACAGCAGAGGCCTCCAAAGCAGACACCCAAACAACTGCTACCTCAAGACACCCCACAAGCAACACATAAACCACAAAAGCAGTGTGCAAAGCAGTCACAGCCCTTAAGGCCAAATACAACACCAAACATACTTGTCATAGGTGACTCCATAGTCAGACACACTGGCGTCCCACTCACCAGGCTGAACAAGGAGAGGGTCACAGTAAGCTGCCTATCGGGCTAGAATCCGCCACATAACACAAGCACTTTCGGGTCACTCCACAGCAAGTACAAATATGACACAGTCATTGTCCATGCTGGTGTGAGCGACCTGAGACGTACCTCCCTGGACTGCATGAAAAGAGACATAGAGGAGCTCTCTGATTATGTAGCCCAGGCAGGTATGACCCTAACCCTGAGCAGTATCCTTCCTTCACCAAGAATGATGCCACAATATAGAGACAAGATGATCAGCTTTAACAATTGGCTTAATGTCTGGTGTCATTCAAAGGGGATCCAGTGTCTGTCTGCCTGGGATGACATGCTTGACAAGCCACGCTGCCGCAAGGGACGGCTTGCACCTGTCACCCTGGGATTCCGGATATTGGCTAAGGGCCTTGCCACCACCATAGTGCCTATTTTAGGCAAGGCTCAAATTCTAAACCTACCACCCTAGAAAACAAAAATGGGAAGAAATTGAGGGTAATGCTGCTCAATGCCAGAAGTCTAAATCTCAAAATGCACGCACTCGAGGCCCTTCTCAGTATGGAGAACATCGATGTCTGTGCTGTAACTGAAACCTGGTTCAAGGCTCCTGAGAGCACCCGGCACTATTAGGTTTTACCTCATATCATGCGTTCCGGCCCCAAAACCCGGACCACTCCACAAAAGGAGGGTGTATCCATATTCATAAAGGATACTCACACCTCCAGGTTGGTGGCAACGCATGAAGCTTGAAACCATCCAGGTGCAACTAACAATAGGCAAAACTGCTCTACAAATTGTAGCATGCTACAGGCCACCCTCTCAAACTCAGGAACCCCACACAGCCTTCCTGAAGACACTGGAGGGTATAAATGTATCTCCAAACACCATCATATTGGGTGACTTCAACTACCGAATATAGACTGGGAACATTACTCAAGCCCTAACTTTCTAGCCCAACGGTTCCTGGAGTTCATAAATTCAAATGCCATGGAACAGCTAGTCACTGTTCCCACAAGAGGAGAAAATATACTAGATCTCATTGTCACAAACATGGGGACAAAATGCTCCACACGGAAGTATATCCCTCATTGGTGAGATCTGATCATAAACTAATCTCACTGGAAATCCACATCCGCCCCCACCCCAAACAAAAAAGACCATAGTGAAGAACTTCTCTAAAGCAAACTTCACACTACTCAAGACTGGTGTGGTGTCCTTCAAGGCCCCTGAGTCAGAGGAAACCACAACCCAAGCTGGAAGCCCTTACAAATGCCTTCTATGAACACCTCCAGGACTGCATGGATCAGGCAATCCCAAATAAAACCAAGACTCTTTCCACAAAGGGCAAACGTCCAGTCTGGTGGACCCCAGCCATTAACAAACTTTACAATAAGAGGAGAAAGCTATTACATGATAGAACAAAATCCATAAAGGAAGTCACCCTGATCATTATTAGTAAAAAATACGAGCACTCATAAAATCAACTAAGGCCAATTTTGAGAGAAAAATTGCCATGGATTCAAAGGACAATCATAAGGCCTTTTTCAGCTATGTTAGGAACCTGGGTGGAAACTCACAGATATGCTCAGAATTAGTCCAAAATGATACAAAATCACTGAACCCACAGACATTGCCAACATACTGGCAGACAGGTTCAGTGCAAACTTCACCCCTCTCCCCTAAAGGAGATAACTATCCCAGCTGAGTGTAGCCTCCCGGACATCTCAAATGCGCAGGTGAAAGCTGGTGTCTCTAAAGCTAAAAAAACAGCATCAATGGGACGGATGGTGTCCCCGGCTGTGTGCTACACGAGCTAAATGAGGAATTAAACCCGCACATAAGGCAGCTGTTTAATCTCAGCCTTACCACAGGATACGTGCCCAAGGAGTGGCGTCGGCAACTGTGGTCCCACTCCACAAAGGTGGCGCCTCTGGGACCCTGGTAATTACCGCCCCATAAGCTAAAAAAGTCTAGTCTGCAAAGCTATGGAGAGGATCATAATGGAGCTCATAAACAAAGATATAGGGGACTTGCAGACATTGGACCCGACCCAGTTTGGCTTTGTCAAGGGAAGATCATGCCTTTTGAACTTGGTCGACTTCTTGAAATAGTCACCAAGGCCATTGATGAGGAAAGGCAGTCCATACAGCCTACCTTGACCTTGCAAAGGCTTTCGACACAATACCCCACTCGGGTATTGTAGAAAAACTACCAGCTTAAATGTAAACCCATATGTCACAAGATGGGTTGCAAACTGGCTTAAGGACAGAACCCACAGGGTTAGAGTTGCTGGCGCTGTGTCAGACTCCAAGCCGGTCACAAGTGGTGTCCCACAGGGCTCGGTCCTTGGCCCCTATTGTTTGGCATCTACTTCTCAGAAGTACAGGCCAACATGGGAGGACTTTGGCTGACAAAGTTTGCAGATGACTGCAAACTGGGCGCCATAGTGGAAAGTGCATCGGACACTGATATCCTTCAGAAGGGACTCACGGAAACAGATAGCTGGTGCCAGAGCCATGGCCTGAAGTTAAACGCCAAAAAATGTATAGTCATACCCTTCGGGAAAAACAAGGTAACCCCAAGCTACCATATAGGTGGCAATCCACTAAGCACAGAAGAGGTTATCAGGGACCTGGGGACCCAGGTTGACAGTGGCCTTTCTTTTGACACTCACATTGCTAAAGTGGTTAGAAAGACCTTCTACATTGCCCACCTGATCATGAAGGATTCACATCCAGATCTAGTGAGGTCATTGTTCCCCTGTACTCTTCACTTATCAGACCAATGATCGAGTACAATGCCCCATTCGGGATGTATCTCACCCGACATCTGCAGCAATTGGAGAGACCCCAAAAGTTCCTCACCAAAAGGATAAAGGGACTCCAAAATCTGTCATATGCTGCCAGATTGAAGAAACTCCAGCTCTATTCAGTCGCATACCGTCTGCTCAGAGGTGACATGTGCCTGACATACAAGGCCATGTCCAACCCGGAATTAATGGACATGCTCCACCTCAAAAAATCCAAATCCACCAAAACCACTAGAGCAAGCAACTTAAACCTTAGCACGGATATAAATAGGACGTGCTGGAGGGATAGATTTATCACTCAGAGACTCCCTATGCTGTGGAATAAAATCCCGGTCCATGTGAGGCAGAGCACCTCGCTGACTCTGTTCAAGAGAAATCTAGACCTGTGGATGGGAGATCGTAGGTTTACCCCGGGAATCATCTCTGGGTCACTGCTGGACAGAGGCACAACAAACTAATGGGCACAGTATTTTTTCATATAAGGGGTGGCGTAAGCCACAATAATTTGGGCTAGGCTTATAAATGCCTTAGGGCAGATAGCCTAGTATAAACCTATGAACCTATGAACCTATCTCTTTTCATATAGTTCAGTGAGGTATGTCTCAGGTCATTTACACCCACATGGACTATGATAAAATCATATTGGTACCTGGGTTGCAGTAATTTCAGTGGGTGCATGATATTGTGGATCCTAGCTCCAGACAGGCAACTAACCACTATCTTCTCTTTGTCTAACCTGGTGAGCTTTGCTCTTGGGGCACCACTGGGTGTAGGCTTATGTGAGATGTTTGGTGTTGCTTTTGGTGTGTGCTTTAGTGATTGCTGAGAAGCAATGTTGCCATTAGGTGGCTTTGGAGGTCACTGAGATTTGGGAAGGTTTCTTTTAAGTGCCTCAACATAAGACAATCTGCGTGTGTGGTAAGCACTGTGTGTGCAAGGGATGTAGTGTTTGTATGCAAGATTTTTGCCTCCAAGGAAGTTGTGTATTTACATCAGTTGCATACTGTGTTAGTTTCTTGATTAACTGGTTGTTTGAGAATGTGAGACAACTGTTACACTGCCTTAGGATACGCAACTCTACCAAGGTGGCCACAGAGACATCTGGAGATTGCATATCCATGTTGTCCAGTCCTGTAATAAGGCGGGCTGTTTAGATTAAGGACTGGGTTTTAACAGGGGTCTCCTTGGGTAGTTTCGGGGGTTAAGGGCAAGATGTCATATAGTGCTAGGATATGGTAGTGCTGTTAATCCTACTTTTACAAGGAAATTTTACTGTCTAGGCATTTGCTACTATACAGGGCACTGCTAACCACCACTGCCTGGCAGACAGCACTGTGCAAATTCACCTGATTTATAGTAAAGAAATAAATCTTAAAAAATGACTCCTATGCCCTCTAGCCAATAAAAGAGCACATTATGAACTTCCTGCAGTGCTTCCAATTCAGAGAGACCAGGTAAACACATTTTGCTACAAGATGGATGGTCCTGGAATTTCTTAATGTAAAGGCACAGCAAAAGCAGCTCTAAAGTGAAGATTAACCAACAAACAACTACCAAACACCTAAGTCCCTGGCTAATTCATTCATATGCATGGAGATTTGGAGCCCCACAAAACTAGAAAGGCCAACAAACAGAGAAATGACTTTGTTTGCCATAAAATTAAATAAATTGTTTTAAAAATGCTGAAAAGCAGTACTTACCAATGTATGAAGCAAGTACAGATGCAGTAAATCAAGAAAATACTTTTATCTTAGCTTGGATAGCTCTGGATACAATTGAAATACTGAAAAAGTGTTGCAGAGCTCTCTGTAGGTGGTGTGTTATGGTAATGTGAAGAAAATGGTGTTATGGTGAGCATTTAATGTGCAACTGGATTTTATATGCTGTAGTTGCTGATGTATGGTACCATGTACAGTAGATAACTTTTTGTGTTACTAGACATGATATAGGTTTTCTTTTCAAAACTGTGAAATAATATGATTATGTAATATAATTTTAATCTTTACATGTCTATTAATTTAAAAAAAATCCTTTACTATTCATTGAAAAGTACCACAGGTTCTCTCAAATCACCTGAACGTGTAGCTGTTACTTTGGCTTTCACAGCTCCCCCAGTGATCTACCTTCTTTCATCTGCTACTGCTACAGATAGCAGAGGAATCAGAAAATGTAGATTTACAGGTAAGAACATAAGGGAAAAAGCCCCTAGAGTGGGGTGCTTGGCTTGTCTGTCTGTAAAAACAATGCTTATCATATGGTTAGGGTTAAATGTACTCTGAGTAATGGGTTTCATGCAGAAACGCATGCATTTTCATTTCTGGAGCTATTGCATTTTGACCAAATATTATAAACCTGAAGCTGTATCTACTGAAAGACTTACTAATGTGATAAGGTTGATAGAAGTATTTAAGAAAAGCTGAAGCTATGAATCACAAACAATTAATGAAAGTGAAAGGTACTGATCATGATGTATCATTCAGTACCAACTATTATGACAGTAGAAGCAAACAAAAACAGACACTATAGGTTTAGAAAAAAAAGACTAAAAAGTATTACTTAATGAAGTAGCTACATCTAGCGAGTACAATCTCCAACATAGAAAGAGGCATGATATTATAAAATATTGAGGCATATATAAAATATAAATTAGAACAAAGACACAAAAATGGTTTCAGTAGTTATGGAAGAAAATTTCTTAATTAAGAAGAACTCTGGAATTTCCAATCACACTTAAATATGTGGCTAATGCATGTAAACCCAAATGAATTACTGAGGGCCAATGCTGGGTATGATATAGGTTCAGAGAAGAATATTCTTGGTAAACAACAAAGACTGAAGCAATACTGAGCTCGTACATTTTGCTATGCCCTGACTTAAGGATATGGATAATTCATATAAGACCATGACAAAAAACTTTAAGCACTTGCAGAAATTTAATGAGAAGCATTGCAGTAGGGCTTATGGGCTGTGGCAAGGCCTGTACAGTCAAGCAGTATTGTTAGAAAAATGAGTCATGCGGGAAAGGAACAGGCCTCACTATATATATAGCAAAACAAATATGAAAAGTAAATTACATAATATTTTCAAATATACAAGTCACTCTTGCAGCCATGCAGAATCCCTATAAATACTGTTTTTACTCTAAACATTCAATTTCCCTTTCATTTAACACTGTCAAAATACATATAGAGATACACAGTTGTAGTCAAAACAAATTACAGTAGTACAATTAATTAACTGTTTAGCTGTCACAGCAAATATATCTTATATGCGTATTTAGGTCACATGATAATTAACATTTTACTGTGACTTGTCTGGCCCAATGAAAAGTTACAATAATATACCATTCAGTTCCAAAATGAGTTATTCCTCATACTGTTTATTGGAGAAAGTTTCCAGTTTTCATAATGGTGGACATTATATTATCATTATGAATCTTCATTAATAATTAGTAAGACATAAATCATGTAAAATATTTAGATGTAATCCATCTTAGCATGAGCAATTAGCAAAATCTATGTAGGTATGCATTGTACTAGACATCCATCTCCAAGAATATGCTTGGTTGAACAACCTGAAGCAAACAAATTCACATTAGAGCCTTTCTTTAACAAATAACTTACCACAGTCTGGTAACCCTTCTTTTATTCTTGTTCCAAAGATTTCCTTTCCACTGGCATCCACACACCAGCATTGGCCTCCTAATTGACACTGAACTGGTTTGTAGTTCCCATTTTCATCACATGTTGGTTTAAACACATTTCTGTATTGGTTAGCTGCAAATCTCTCCTGTTCACATTTAGTTGGGCCTGTAATAAAAAAGTAAACTATAATGTTTCTTCCAGCTATAAATCAATATGTTCAGATCATAATCGGATTTAACTGAAGTAATGCTGTGCCTACAACTTTTAGTTTATCATTTCTTTGGCATGTACAAAAATTAGTTAACTAGTGTGATAAGCAAGTAGCAAGATATGACGGTATAAAATTCTAAATCGTGGTTGGAATAAGACATTAGCTCACTAGCCATATGTATCTTTCCACCTGCTGGTTTACTGGAGGTAATGCGGTAGTATGATTTGGTGTAGCAGTGCCACTTGAGACTTAACCTATCTCCACAACTATATTTTTCTCAATCTTCCTTTTTGTTTCTTATTCAGGTTTACATTTTTAGTTGCAGTATCACAAAACATGAGCACAAGTGTAATGATGGGAAAAGTGTAGTATGCATTTAAGCATGCGTGAATATTGTCAAACCTATGGATACAGTGACTGAAAACAGGATATCAAAATGGAACAGACAGGACCATAACATCCCAAATTTGCAGTCTGGCAACTGTGACAAATATAACTACCATTTAAGTCACAGACAAAATTAGCTTGTTTAATTTGTGAATACAGTCTGCAGTCCTCTGCTAATACCAAAAAAAAAAAAAAAAAAAAGGTAATGTAGGTAGAAGTTCAACTGGCTTCAGTTACAACATGAAACATCACATAGTCATAGTATCCCACTTTGCAATTAGACACAATTCCTGCTGCAGACTTGTTACTCTATTTAAAAATGAACAGCCGCCTCCCCTACACATGAGCACAAACACACACACACACACACACACACACACACACACACACACACACACACACACACACACACACACACACACACACACACACACACACACACACACATACAAACACACCACATTCTGTACTTTGGAAATAAAGCTGAGTTACTCTGACTCTCCAAGATAAAAAAGAACACAGTTACATAAAATCACCAAAATGTATTGCAGCAAAGCTTTCAGGTTTCCCCTTCCTCAGTGCTGGAAACCCGAAAGCTTTGCTGCAATAAATTTTGGTGATTTTACATAACTGTGTTCTTTTTTTATCTTGGACTTTGGATTTTGGTTATTGAACACAGTGCACCACAGTGTTTCTCTTTTACTGGCTGGATTACTCTGACTCTCCCCATTAATGCAGAAGGACTGCAAACATTGCTAAGAGAAGAAATATAGCACTGCCAGTTCAGTCATGCTCTGTCACATGCTCTGTCACAGTTTAGACTTTGAGGAACAGAGAGTGATTTAAAATATTGTGGGGCATTCCAGTTTCACTGATGAGTTACAAGAGTTGGCTTCCTACTGACTCCTTTAGATATGAGCACCCAACCCATTTTTGATGTGGACTCAAACTTAAAGGGATAAAAATAAATAATACTGCAGTCAGTTAACATATAGATCAGGGATATTTCCACTTGGTTTGTGTGTAACCTACCATTTTGAAAGGATGGATAAGAACGGACTTTAAAATTATTTTAGAATACAAAATATGTAATCTGTTGTTTAGATCCCCAAGTAAATTGAAAGTTTTTAAGAGGTGAGAGGAACAACACCTGTCATAACAAGAAATTAACTGACAGATTAGATTGGATTATGAGAAGTACACCAGTATATGAAAGTGAGTTGGCATAATCTCTTCTATGGGACCTTCAAAGACAAGAGTTTTCCCTTTCTCGCAGTGTATAACAACACTGGAATTAACTTAAAAAGATGGCTGTTTGGCACTTTGATTCTCACAGAAAAGTAACTTTCTGAATTTTGCAGAAGTATTTCATTAATAGAGTCTTTTACTTTTTAATCCAATGCTGACTTCAGGTAAAGTGCTTTTACATAGTTGCCCTACACAGGGTCAGATTATGTGCTGATAGGCTGTTGGAATTTGAGTTTAATATAAAGTTTAGTTTGTGGTCCTTTAAGAACTGTCAGTCTTACTCCATAATCTGAATACATAACTATTAGCTTTGTGCTGGATTCTCCATGGGTAAGCCCATCACATTAGTTCTGTAACTGCACAGGGATTTCTGAAAATGAACTAAAATAATTTTGCCACATAGTTAAGGACAGAAGTAAATTCCTTGAAGTTTTTGCTAACAAAAAAATAAATAAATCAGTTATATATTGCCTCATCAAATAGACTTTAATGCGCAGCAATAAAAGTATCATAGTGCATTCATGTGGTACAATTTCAAGGTTTCATTTTCACTTTTTTTCCTTCAGTCCTATTCTCATGATTGTTTCTTAACACCAAAGTGCTGTTGATAAGTGCAAATATCAAAAAATACACTATTAAATTACTGAAAGGGAAATGTCACACACACACACACACACACACACACACACACACACACACACATACACATACACATGGACGCATGCACGCACACACATTCAAACGCACACATGCACACACAAATATATATCGCACTGCACTTCTAAGCATACATCTCAAATACTAAATGCTAAAATTAAACAAAAAGAGTTGCAATAGCAGAGTATAGTTAACCAGATATCTAAATCTTGTTTTCCAGTATCCTTTAGTCAAATATGCAGAATGCAGAGTCTAAGGCATTTTCAAAACACCTTTATTGTTCTTACCAGTGAACTTTCTCCAAAATTACTTCTTCAGATCTTTTTGAGGTTATATGTTAGATGCCAGATGCTATGATTTGTGCCATTAAGGTTTTCCTTGATACATTAATTTGAACTTTTACTCTTGTTCATTACAGACTCACTGAGTTCTTTGATAAGCCACTCTGTGGGTTTTGAATAAAATGTGTTAAACTGCCTCACTAAATCTGAAGACATATTGGTAGGCAGACAGAATGCAACATGTGAGGACAAAGCATTATGTAAGTAAGGCAGTGTTATTATTCATGACAATCTCCTTCCCTTCCTGAGCAAGTTCAATTTTGTTTTTTTCAAGATGGAATATCTTTAAATATCTCAGGTCAGATTCTGGTCTTTCAGTGTGCACAGCTGCTTTGCTCTAAGGATTACCCTTGCCATGATAATCAACTGTTCCTAGAATGGAATTGTCATATTTGCTCAATGATCATTCAGTGTTCAGTTTTGTAGAGTTAAGGAAGCATCTGCATTCATAAGGACACATTTTCTGAAATTTTCTTTATTGCAGCAGTTATTACACAAATAAAGACAAATGGGTTGGTTTTCCAGAAATCTAGGTGTGAATATTTGGCTCAGGAGAGTGATATTGAGTGTTTGCTTTACATAATATTTAATACTTTTTTCTTGTACAGCATAGGCTATTTATTTATTGTTGGTGTGGTTATAGTAGGTAGCCACTTAATACAGAAAGAATCCCCAAATCATTTGCCCTTTCATGTTCTGTAGCTTCTTACAAATATGCCTAGAGATGACCTGGCTGGAATGTCTCTTGTATGAAGGACAGTGTAATGACAACTGGTCTGGAATGTCGGATATAGACAGTGCAACTAGGAAAATAAGGCTATATGTACAATGCTGTAGTCGAGACACTTCAGATGTGCACTGATTAAGGCTCAATAGTGTGCAAACACTGGTTTTGATCAATATTCTGAAGCAAGCTTAGTTCTCAGAAATAAAAAGCAGACCAATTTTCAGTTCCTTTACTACCATGTGAAAATGTTTACAAAAAGGAAAATGTTTACAAAAAGGATTCACAGTACATACAGAAAAACTGACTTGCTAAATTTTGCAG
Organism: Protopterus annectens; assembly: GCF_019279795.1. NCBI lineage: Eukaryota > Metazoa > Chordata > Ceratodontiformes > Protopteridae > Protopterus > Protopterus annectens. The sequence continues at coordinate 503,106,027 of NC_056732.1, read as the reverse complement.
ATTCCAGTTGTCAGGAAGTAAGGTAAACAACTTCCTCAGATGCTTGGAATACAATTCTGACATTTATTAACTCTGTGGCACAAACGCATGAATCCCCTGGGTGAAACCTAGAAGAGTCAGGATCAACCAGTAACTCAAGTGGTAGAGTTCATCCTCACTGTCTATTGCATTTGAGAAAAAGTGAGAGAGAGAGAGAGAGAAGAAAAAAAAAAAAAAAAAAATATATATATATATATATATATATATATATATATATATATATATATATATATATATTGTTTTTTTTTTTTAACATTTGTATCTTCTAATTTTGTCCCGTTATCACCTTTTGTATGTTTAATTGGATGTATTATGACTTTGATATGTCTATTTTATGTCTTTTCTTGGAGCTTTTCTCCCCGGGCCTTTACTGAAAATGGACATGTATCCAGCTAGACTAGCCCGGTTAACAAATGTAAAATAAATAAAATAAATAAATAAATAAAAAGAGAAGCTGAGTAGGGAAAGGAGTGAGCAGCCAGTGCTGAATGGCCCATCCTTAGGGACAGAGTCAGTCCATCAAACTACAATACCAGAACCTAATAGAAAAAAAAAGTCTCTGTGGTAGCTTTTGTGTACCATGTGCAGAAATGTACATACTCACAGGAAGGCATAGCAGGCCCTTGCATATCTATGAATGTAGAAATTAGTTGCCAAGCAGGGTGTAGGGCTCTAAACAGAATACCCTACTGCCTACATGGTTGGTGATCAACAATCTACTACACCTCATGGGAGAATGCATGGACCTATTAATTAGTAACTGTAGAAGGATATTGAGATTTCAGGTAGTGGAGAATGATAACAATATTAAAAATACAATTCCAAAATTCACCAAAACTATGGAGCAATAAACTGATATACCACCAAAACAAAACGCTCTATGCTACTCAGAAAAAAACTGTTAATAACATGTTTCCTGTTTACTCCACATTTTACCTATTTTGCCTATTTGTTCCACATTTGAAGAATCTGGGGTGACTGGAAATTGAGATCAACTGATACTATATGCTTTAGTAATGAACTGACATTTACAAGAAGTACATTCGATTGATTCACATTTGAACTATATAGGCCTCTAGAGTGTGCACTGCTGAATTATGTAACATTGGATCAAGCTGTTTGGCAGTTTAACTGTATGATTATTAGCACGCCTCTGCTGTATACTCTCATTCCCCAGTTTTGAAAGACTTGTTGCATTCATTTATTTGATTTGATTTAATTTTATTTGTCATTTGTTGACCTGGTTAGTCCCACTAGGCTTTTTCAGGGGAGAACTGAGGTAGTATTTATACTACTAGGGGAAATTTGGCCAGGACATCAGGGAACTTACCCTACTCTTGGTAGTATGGGGAAGAGATTGGATGTTACACATCCTGACTTCCTGTTCCCATTCCATGCACGGAGGTGGCCCAGAGGAACTGGGAGAAAACATGGCTGCTGAGAGGCAAAGCAACTTGGAAGTTACATGTGATAAAAATGAAGAAGAAATGCTAGAATCACTACCAGAATTGTTTTCAGGCAATGTGGGAGCAGAGAAAACATAATGGTGAGGAGATTGGGAAGGGGCTGGAACTAAATGCAGTGGTGGAAATGGGTTCAGAAGAAAATAAAAAAAAAAAAAAAAAAAAAAGACAGTTTGAAGTGGCAGAAATGGCAGAAAATTTTATTTCAATCCTCCAGTTGGGAGGGTTGTGGGATGAGTATCTGGAAGAGCTAATTAACCAAAGGGAGCTACTAAGGAGAAGACAGAGATGAAGGAAATAAAGAAAAAATATGTTGTTTGTGTGAGCAGTATAAAAGAAAAAGGTCTGGACAGATATGAGGTATGAGACAATGTTATTGCACCTCTGGGAGTAAAAGTTGAAGAGGTAAGAGCTTTCATTTTAATTAGCAAAGAGACTTTTTGTGACTTGTTTTTTGAAACTGGTCAGGCTATGGAAAATGTTTTGTGGGCCTGTGAAAAAAAGAAAACAGACTTTCCATGGTCAGGATATGTGGTGCAAGCTTTTTTCAGACAAACAAAAAAAAATAATTTTGATTCAGTTTAGAACTGAAGTGGAAGCAAAAGAACTGAGTGTATATTTGTTATCAGTATGTAAAGAAGTGTTGGACTCTACTAAAATATATGATGAATGAGGGTTATGGACTGGGGGTTGGGAACATTGCATAATTCTGAAAATGGAAAATGACAATGTAATACACATATCTAGTTTTAATGTGCATGGCAATAGAGGTTTTGTAAGACAGAGGACAACCAAAGACTTGTTATTTTTGTCGAAAAAGTGTTCATTTAATTAATGAATCTGACAAAAAAGATGTTATATATGTGGTCAGACAGGTCATAATGCAAAGAAATGTGAAGTGAAATGTATGAAATGTAGTAATACAGTACATTCATGATTAGAATATGAGGTAGAAACACAAGAAAATGAAAAAGAAAAGGAAATGAACATGAAAATGAAAAGGAAGATGAAATTATACAAGAAAAAGATTTAGAAAATGTGTTACAATAACACACAACACAACAAGAAAACACATAGAGATAGTATTCAAATTTAAGGGGAAAGACAAAGAAAAAGAAAGAGAGACAAGTGAAACAAGTGGAGAAGAGTCAGAGTGGCATATAATAAACGGAAAGACAAATTCAATAGGAAAGAGAGTTTGGGAAAGAAAAAGAAACTGAAAATATAACTGTTAAAGAAAATAAGAAAGGTAAGGGATAAGAAAATTGTTTTAATAATTGTTCTATAAAGCTGAAAATATTAGCTTTGAATCTGAACAATATGAAGACTATTAAAGGAAGAATTAGTATTTTACAACAATGTGCTGCTGTAGATGCTCAAGTAGTAGTGTTAGAAGACATTAGATTATTCGAAGAAGAAAGGGTGCAAACAGAAAAACTTTGGAATGGTATTGGTATTTGGAATATAGGCAATGAAACATGTTCAGCTATATATATATATATATATATATATATATATATATATATATATATATATATATATATATAGATTCACTTTATAAAGTTGAAACCTTAAAACAACAAAAACTCAGAAGCACAAAATTCAAATTCTCGCAGACCGGAGAGTTTGAATTTTGCACTTCTACTACACACGCACAAACACACACACACACACACACACACACACACACACACACACACACACACACACACACACACACACACACACACACAAGCTCTCTACTACATAAAAGCAGGGGGCAAGCCCCCCTGCACCCCCCATGTGAGCAGCTGTGCTCCTCACACCCCCCTACTTAAATATTCTAACTCTGAGGTCACACTACATACAAGCACACACAAAACATCACCACACAAGCTACATCCTCCTCACACACACACATCACAGTAACAAAACACACTAACACACACCACAGCCCCTACCCAAAACCCTTAACACATACCCACTTACCTGAATCCATAACCACAGCAAAACCTCAGAAGTGCGAAATTCAAAACCTCCGGTATTCAGGGTTTTGAATTTTGCGCTTCTGAGGTTTCGCTCTTTTCAGAATTCCACTTTATGAGCTCGAAATACTGAATTTTGATATTTCAGTATTTTGAACTTCTAAAGTAAATCCATATATATATATATATATATATATATATATATATATATATATATATATATATATATATATATATATATATATATATACACACACATATATAATATGTCAAGAAGATATAAAAATATCAAATATTACAATAGTAGAAGTGGGCCGAATAACAGTAGTGGATATAAGATGGAAAAAATATGTATATAGACTAATAGATTTATATGCATATGTAACAAAAACAGAAAACAATGTTTAAAAGTAGACCTAATTATGTCTGTGTTAACATAGATAATAATGGCACGTGACTTTGATTATAATTTGAGAAATAAAAAGAATATTTGTGATGTTAAAATGATTACTGAATGAAAAGTGGAAAATTAAAAATATGGGAAAATAAATACTGGATTTATAAAGAAATTAAACTAAGACATTTCTTGATAGCAGAAAGCCTAAAAATACACAAAAAGGAATCAAATATACTGGATTTTCTGATCATGTGGCAATTTGGATAATAATTAATGAAAATGAGGACTATACTAAAATACAAAAAGGTGTATAAAAAGAGTAAATGAAAAAGAGTTAGGATCAGGAGAAAGGCTGGTATGAGAGATTTTTATGAAAACTGGACAATCTGCTGGAATCAATTTAAAAAGAAATATAATAATTTTTTTAAGCATGCATAGAAGAGAAAAAAAAGAAAAAATGAAATACAAAATATTAAGTCAAACAATATTTAAAGATTTAATAGAGAAGAAAAAATCATTTTATGAAAAATAAAATAATTATGTAGAAGAAATCAGGATAACGTTTATAAATTACTATATAAGCAAAAATATTATTTACAAGGAAAAAAGAAGAAGTAACACCATCTTTATGTAAGATAGTAAAAGAAGGAAAGATAATGAGAGAATTAAAAAAACGAAGAAGGGAAACAAGTTAAAAAATAAAAGAAATATATGAAATAATTAAAGAATATGTATTAGATTTATATAGTTAAAAAGAAGTTAAAATAGGACAAATTTACAATGGGGAAATTAAATAAGAAAGATAATGAATATTTAGAGAGAAAAATAAACATAAATGATTTGAATGAGATCTTAAAAGATATCAACATTAATTCAGCTACAGGTCTGGATGGAACTGAATAAAGTATGTGTAAAAATGTATGACTGGAAAATGGTGTTTATAGAAATAATGAATGAGTGGCTCGAAAAATGAATTAAGTATAAAGAAACTTTATATTAAAGAAAAGAGATAAAGACGAAATAAAAAACTGGAGACCAGTTACACTAAATAACACAAAGTATAAAATGTTCATGAGAATAGTAACTAAAATATTACAATGTAAAATAGAAAGACTACTTGATAAAGAATTTGTTTGGGAGAAAAGTAAAGGGAAGTTAAGACCTATTGTGGATAGTAAGGGAAGTAATTGATGATATTATTAACAAAAAGGTAGAAACAAAAATCATGATATGGGATGTTAGTAAGGTATATGATAATATTCAGCATAAAGCAGTATGGGGTACTTTACGAGCATATAACATAAGTGAAAAAATATTACAAGTAATTAAATCAATACATGAAAATAATTATGTGAGATTGAATGTAAACTGTTGGATTAGGGATAATTTGAAAATAGAGAGTGGTATAAAACAAGGATGTCATGCAGCATGATCTTTGCTATAATCATGACCACAGTAGTAATGGAAATTAATAAAAAGTCAAATGAGGGAGGATATAAAATAATGGAGGAAATATAGTTGCCAATAATGTATACTTATGCTAATGATATTGTAGTAATAGCAAAAAATAAAGGTTGGATGAAAGAAAATTTATGAAAAATTAAGTACACAGTTGAAGGAGAGTGGTTTAAGTATAAATAAAGAGAAAAGTAAAGGATTTGGGTATGAAGGCATTATAGGAGGTGTGGGATATAATTAGAAAAGTATAGATGTTTAAGGAATAATGAGTAGAATTACAGAATACAGACATGAACAATGGGATAAAATTATTAAGGGAATTAAAGACATGATTACATTCTGGAACACATATAGGTTTTCATAAAAAGAAAGTACATTTAATAAACACCATAATAATAGGTAAATAGTTTATATAGCAAAAGTTTATATGAAGCCAATAAAATATGAGAAAGAAATTATGCAGATTTTTTTTTTTCATTTATTTGGGGGTCAAGATTGAACCCGGTTAAGAGGGGAATTTTGTATATGAAAGATGAACAAGGGGGATTGGTGCTGATAAATCTGATTGTACATGCAGCCTCTTAAAGTATGTATAAATTACTAAAAGGAATAATGAAAAATAATAAAGATTTGATAGAAACAATAATGTATTGTAACTATAGAGAAATTTGGTAAGAAATAGAAATGAAAAAAGTACAAGTGTTATTAATGAAGAAATGAAAGAATTTTACAGTAAAATTGTATTGTGGAAATTAAAAAAGAATGTGATTGAAAAGAATAGAAAAGAATTGTATGTTAACATCATGAGATCTTTTTATTTGGTGGATCCATGGAAAGAGAACTAGACAAGAAGAAAGCAATAATGACAAGATACACAAATTATAAAAAAGTTAAGAATGTCATGATTTTTTGTGGAGATTGTCCACAGAAAAATTATCAGTGAGGGCAAATATGTCATTAAACAGAAAGCATGATATAATATGTAATAAATATAAAGAATTGGAAAGTACAGAACATTTTTTTAAATGTGAGAGAATTCAAAAACTGTGGAAAGAAGTATGTAAACATGACGATTAAAATTTATTTAAATTTTGAAATGTTAAACATGGACATGATAGAGTATGGGTTTTATGGGACTAGATCCCAGAATGAAGCAAAGAAAATGGACAGAATCATGTTTAATGGAAAATGTAATATTCAGTAGAAAATGGAACTTAACAAAAATACTGGAAAAAATGTGGTTGTGGGTCAAAGTGTGAGGGGGAGATACTTAAAATGTGAATTTCAATGTATTGTATGATGTTAAAATATGTAAATATTGTAAATATGTAAAAATATGTAAAAAAATATGAATTCTTTATATGTATACAAATAAAAAACCCTACTCTTTGTGATAGGTAACATGGGATATTTTCCATCCACCTGAGCTAGCACTTACTCAAGTAGATGGGGCCTCAATTTGTCATTTCATCCAAATTTGTTTCATTAGAACCTGGGACATCTGAAGTACAAGAATGTGCTCATGTTAATCCTTCTTGAAAACTGGGTGCCACGGACACCAAATCATTGCTTCCCTGCTTACTAAGCACTTTTTTTAACCTAAATGGTTCATATTTTCTCCTAAACAGTAAGCTAAAAATAAGCACACGTTTTGCTTGTGATGTTCAGGATTCTCTTTCATCTGGGGCTTTACATCACTCCTAAGCCAGAGGTTGTAATATGGGCTACATAAGAATAAGAAAAGCAAAATGTCTTTCATTTTTTTATATATACAGAAAAGAATACCACAGATTCAGTGACACAACCTGCCTCAGGTCAGCTTCCATCTTTTGACTCCAGCCACTTTTAAATATATTATTTTCATAATGGGATATCTGAGCTTTTGCAGGTTATTAATCCACAGCCCAAGCACAAGTCAAAAGCAAATGTAAAATGTGAGTAATATGGAAACATACAAAGAATGCATCCATCACAGAGAATAAGATAATAAGGTGAGATGATATAAAGTGAAAAGATAGCTTCCAAAGATCAGAACAAGGCCAATATTTGGCATACCAGTGAAGTGTTGAGTTTAACAAATATGAAATGATTGCTTAAGTGATTCTACAGCTGCATTTAATTGTCAGAACTACTACATTATGTTATAAATCCAACTAATGCAGTGATTTGTTGATTTTGAGAAACCAGACATTCATAATATTGGAGCTAGGAGGAGGAAGTCCTGCCATCTCTTTTACTCTACTGTGGTTCTGATCCATTTATCCATACCCTTTGAAAATGAAATTTGTCATCACAAATGATCAGTCCAGTTCTTTCTTTGTGTCCCAAGAACTAGTGGGTATACCAGTGGGTGAGCTGTCATGTAGTGAAAACACAGGTTTTAACAGCAGAAAAGTACCATTTGGTTCCCCCTAACCCTTACCCTCACTCTATTAGATGAGATGCATGATGCAGTTAATCAACATTTCAGCTTCTCCACCTCCATCCTGTAAGAACTTCTTTAAAACTATTCAGTCATCCATTCATTCATTTTCTAATCCACTTGTTCTGGTAAGGGTTGCAATGATAGGAAGTAGACCAAGGCAGACCAGAATCCCTTACCTCCAGTACTATCATCCAACTTATCACGTGCACCCCCCCCCCCAGGTATTCCCAAGAAATGTAAAAGATATAATCCCTCCAGCATGTCCTAGGACTGCATCCTGGGCCTCCTCCCATTTAGTCATGTGCAATAGTAGTACTGTCATGCTAACTGATAAAGAGCATTGTTTCAGTTTTCCAGTTCCAATTCTTCATTACTTCCTGCTCCTGGTACTGTTTCTTAATAGTCCAACTCCATTGCTCCCCCCAGAAATAATAATAATAATAAATAACAATTAAGAAGAAGGTCATGGTGTCAAAAACATTATATCACTTTATTCATTTTTTTAGCATTCCTTAAAGTTTACATATATTTCTTAGAGAAGAATCATGGTAGGGTTTATGATCTGCATTAAAAGGTACATTTTTGCATGGCAAAAGTGTGTATTTGTATATTCTTTGCTACAGTTAAGTGATAAATGCTACATAACATCTATAGCAATTCTAATTTTTGAGGAATTATTCATTATAATGATACAACAAAATACATTGTGAAAGAACAGTATTTATTGACTGATTGAATGGCTTACTGACTGATGTTTCTTACCTGGGGTATGGACTAATCATAAAATGACCAATTTCAACCACAGCCTAACTTTTGTACCGAATAAAGAAACATATATTTATATAGAATTAAGAACATTTCAAGTTAAACAGTGAGATAAATAGCAAAAATAAATCATACAAATGAAAGTAGTAGGTGAGGTCATGGTGGAGTGAAGCATAAGTATAGGTTCATAGGTAAGTACTAGGCTATTAGCCCTATGGCCTATATAAGCCTAGCCAAAAAGGTACCCTGGCTTTCGCCACCCAAGAAAATTATTCTCCTGTGCCCCTGTTGAGCAGAGCCACAGAAGTGATCCCTGGGGTGAATTTCCTATTTCCCATCCAATCATCTGACTTTTCTTGAAGAGTGCTAATGAGGAGCTCTGTTCGACATAGATAGGTAGTCTGCCCAGAGCATGGGAAGTCTCTGGGACAGGAATCTATCCCTCCAGCATGTTCTGTTTATTGTGGTGACAAGGTTTACATCCCTAGAGCATGTAGCTCAGAGGGATTGGGATTTCTTTAAGTGGAGCATGTCCAACAGCTCTGGGTTTGACATAACTTTGTATGTTAGGCAGAGATCGCCTCTGAGTAGGCGATATGCGACAGAGTAAAGCTGGAGTTTTTTGAGACGGTCTGCGTAGGGCATCTGTTTGAGGCCAGTAATCCTCTTTGTAAGGTATTTCTGTAGCCTTTCCAGTTGTTGTAGATGTCTTGTGAGGTGCATACCAAAAGGGGTATTGTACTCTATAATGGGTCTAATGAGTGATGAGTAGAGGGCAACAATGACCTCTTTTTTTCTGGATGAGAAACCTTTTGTGATGAGGTGAGCCACGTAGAAGGATTTCCTGACCACTGTGGCAATGTGATTATCAAAGGAGAGAGTACTTTCCACCTGTGTCCCAAGATCTCTTATCACACTTTCAGCGTTAAGTAGACTACCACTTATGTGGTAGTTCATGGGTACAGAGTTTTTACCAAAGGGGATGACAGTACACATTTTGGTATTGAGCTTCAGGCCATGGCTTTGACACCAGGCATCTGTCTCAGTGAGGCCCTTTTGTAGTATGTCTACATCATTAGGAGTTTCGATTATGGCTCCTAGTTTGCAGTCATCTGCAAACTTTTGTTAGCCAAAGACCTTCTGTCTTAGCCTGTACTTCAGAGAAGTAGATACCAAAAAGAAGAGGACCCAGGACTGAACCCTGTGGTACTCCACTTGTCACTGGTCTGAAGTCAGATTTGGAGCCTGCTACTTTCACAGTGTGGGTTCTGTTCATGAGCCAGTTGGCAACCCATCTTGTGACATAGGGATTTATACCTAGTTTAGTGAGCTTATCTATAATTCCAGAGTGGGGGATGGTGTTGAAAGCCTTGGTGAGATCTAGATAAGCTGTGTGAACCACCTTACCCTCATCTATGGCTTTGGTGACTGCTTCATAGAAGTGAATCAGGTTTAGAAGACATGATCTGCCTTTTACAAACCCAAACTGGGTAGGGTCCAGAGTTTGGAGATTACCAATGTCTTTGTTTATGAGTTCCATGATGGCCTTGCAGACCAGGCTCATCAGGCTAATGGGGCGGTAGTTCCCGGAGTCCGTTACGGCTCCCCCTTTGTGGAGTGGGATAACTGTTGCGGTGCGCCATTCAGTGGGCACAAAGCCTGAGGTGAGGCTATGATTGAACATGGTACTTAGGTAGGGTGCCAGTTCATTCTGTAGTTCATGTAGAACGCAGCCTGGGATATTGTCAGGTCCCATGGATGCTGTGTTCTTGGCTTTGGAGAGTGTGTTTTTTACCTGTGCAGCCATGATTACAGGAACTTTGCATTCTTCTGGTATAGAGATGGGCCCTCTTGGGGGTGAGAGGGGGGTAAAGTTAGCAATTAATCTATCTGCCAGGATGTTGGCAATATCAGTTGGTTCTGTATATTTAGTGCCATTGTGCTGTAACTCACAGCAGATCTGAGTGTTGCCATTGAGATTATTGACATAGCTATAGAATGCTTTGTGGTTGTCTTTAGAGTCAGTGGCAATTTTGTTTTCATAACTAGCTTTGGAGGATTTTATGAGGGATCTCAGCTTCTTACTGAGGTTGACCAGGGAGTTCCTCCAGTCATGGGATTTTACTCTTTTTTGCAACAGTTTCTTTCTTCTGTTGTAGAGTTTGTTTATGACAGGGGACCACCAGATTGGCTTCCTTTTTTGGAGGATAGTATCTTGGTTCTATTAGGGATAACATGATCCTTGCCCTCGTGTAAGTGCTTATAAAGTGCATTTGTGTAGGATTCAGCAGTCGTACCTCTATTGTCCATCTACATGGGTGTCATGAAGTTTGCCACTTCTGTCTTAAGAAGTGTGAAGTTGGCTTTGGAGAAGTTTTTTATGGTGGTTTCCCTAATTGGGGGTGGGGCGGGATGTAGATGTCTAGGGTGATTATCTTGTGGTCAGATCTGACCAACGAGGAATTGACCTCTGGTATGGAGCACCGGTTGCCCATGTTGATAATAACCAGGTCTAGGATATTGCTGCCCCTGATGGGGGTGTAGATAAGCTGATCCAAGGCACTGGAATTTATGAATTTCAGAAAACATTGAGCAAAAGAGTTGGTACATAAGTAGTTTTCCCAGTTAATGGTGGGTAGTTGAAATAGCCCATTATTAGGGTGTTGGGTTGTACCCTAATACTTTCCACTGTATCAAGAAATGAGGAGTGGGAATCCTGGGGCATGGTGGGGGGGTCTGTAGCAAGCAACAATTTGGATTGCAGTCTTGCCCAGAGTTAGTTGCACTTGGATAATCTCATATGTATGTGCAGTTTACCCTACTACTGCTGCTAAACATCATGCAGGACCTTTGCTCCATATTTTATTTTCTTTGCCTATTTTTTAACTTTATATCTCCTTTTTTATATTTGACATCAATGGTAATATTTCCAAATGATCAGGGATAGTTATCTTCATCACTGACAGCATTTTAAGGGAAACTACAGTATGCTATTGCAGTTACTGTACACTATTGAAGACAAAGCTATACCTATCAGGTTCTCTGAAAGAAGTGATCAACTCAAAAGCTTAACACACATTCTGTGAATGTTTACATGTAAAAAAGTTGAACTGTAGCAGTACTAGTTAAAGAGGCATGGTCAATAAAAAGAGAAAATATCAGACAGATATTATATTTCTCACCATTAACTATTTCCTTTTCATTTTCAAACATTGCCTATGGCTACTTAAACACTGCTCACACTATGAATGTTTGTTTTTTTGTTCTGTGTAGAATTATGCAATGTTTATTTTTATTAAATAATTGTTTAGGATCTAGAATGCCCAGCACTGAGAATGAGATTGTCATGTGAATTGGTGGAAAGGTAACTAAAGCTATCAAAATCAGGTCAGTTTATATTTCTGAAAGTAAACTGAAATGGTAAGGCAACATTGCCATGGTGAAATAATGACATTGCAAAGCAATCTTTCATTCATTCTAGACCTAGAGACTATAAAACTATCGCACATTCATAGTGCAATATTGTTACTAAGTAATATAATGATAAAAGCGTAGCAACATTTCTTTGCGTAAATGTCCTATTCAGTGCCTTCACTAAACATTGCAGTTAATACCACATAAAGGTAGAAAAGTGAAAAATTGCATCATGATAGAAAAAATATATTGTCCAACATTCAAAAACCTTTTTGACATAACATTCAAAATGTTTTGAATGTATTTAATAATTGCTGCCTTGATTTCTTTTTTTATTTTTTATTTGGTTTTGAAACAATAAATAAACAGATCAATTATAAAACAAACAAATAACTATTTACATAGGTCCACAGATGATCAATACATCAAAGTTATGTATGAGAATTTAAACTAAAATTCAGCTGTTTGCTGATGACATCCTACTGACATTAAATTACAATGATAATTCTCTATCTGCAGTTTTCTTAGCAATGCATGCATTTCAAAGAAAAGCTGGTTTAACATTTAGAGATGGCAAAACAAAAATCCTATCTATAAATACAAATAAGAATATAATCAAAAATAAATTCATTACATATATTGTCAAAGAAAAGAAAATTAACTATTTAGGAATAATTATAACATATAACATTAAATATATAATAAATTATAATTCTACTAACAGTATAAACAAGATAAAGAATCTAATAGACAAATGGAATAAATTTTTCTTCATGATGGAAGAGAGGTTATTTATAATCAAAATGATTATCTTACCAAAAGTCGTATACATTATGCAATCACTAACATTAGCCCACCCCACAAAAATTGTATTAAAGAATTTAACAGTTTAATTTTGAGATTTCTCTGGTATCCCAATAATCCAAGAATTGCTTTAAACCATCATATGAGAGACTGTGCAGCAGGAGGGATGGAGTTACCAGATCTAGAATTATATTAATTATCATCAATTATAGAAGCAATATATCTTTATATTAATAACACTTACACAGCTAGGTGGAAAGAGTTTTTTTAGGAAATATTTTTATAAACTCTAAACATAATAGATTTTCTAATAAATATCTCATACTAAATAACAGTCTACATTGGTTATTAAGGGATTACCTTATAGGAAAAAGTCACCAAACAAGAAACTCCCATTTAATTTCTATTATATTAAACAGTTTTAAAAATGTATATATAGAAATCTGACATATAAAGCATGGCTCTTTCTTATATTGCCTATGGCATATACCCAAAATAACATCTCCACCTCAAAGTTAGAAACAATGATCACATTTAAAGAGAAAAAAATCTCTTTCAATTAATGAATGATAAAAAGCTCCATTCTGTTGATTATATTAAGAACAAATATAATTTAGATAAAGACATGTGGCTAAATGTACAATCTTGCAGACACCATATAGAAGGGTGAATTAAGTTAAGGCAACCAAGGATAAGAGATCATATCCTAAAATTAATTGAATATCTAATATTCTTAATCCAACAAAACACATTGGGACAGAGTCTCTTATTCAAATTATATAGACTTGTGAGGAGAGAAACAAAATGTTGCAATGACAATTATTAGAACTGTTTTGCCCAAATTAATAATAGACCTCCAAGTGAAGAAGATAAAAAATGAATTCTAATATCTTCTAAACATACAACTTCATCTCTTAGATGGGATCTCTTACTTGAATATTTTTGCATAGAGCTTTTTTTTCACACCACTTAAAACTGAATTAATGTTCAAGCAAAAACAAGTTTGTTGGAGATGTAAACAAGAACTTAAATCAGATTGGCAACACATGTTTTTTGACTGTACTGTTTTAACACCTTTTTGGAATAATGTTAATCTCTTTTTACAGCTTTTTTTGGAGATAGATTTGTTTTACCTAGATCACTAATTCTTTTTAACAGTCCTATTCATAAAAGCCTTTTGGCTTTTCCCAGTTAGGGGTCGCCACAGCAGATCACCAGTCCACTAATGATTTAAAGTGGATTTTTGCGGTGTCAAGTTGCCAACATGGCACCCAACCTTCAAAGGAGGCAAAATGACATATGCATGCAGCTACCTGCATGTCTTTAAAGTTCACTCGAACATGGGGAGGACATGCAGACTCCACATAGAAGGTGGTTCAGCTGAGAATCAAACTGGAGAACCTCTTGCTATGATGTAACAACGCTAACTGCTGGACCACCGTGGCCATCTCCTATTCATATATGTGTTAAAAAATGAATATCGCATTTTGTGGTCTGTATTATCTATAGCAAGAAATGTTATAACTCAGAATTGGAAGAACAAATCTACACCCTTATTCAGAGAATTTATAAATATTGCAACTAAAATCTGTAACCTGGAAATCATTACAATTAAGTCAAGAACAACCAGGATTGCCTCTTGCTACAATGCATGGACAAAACTTAGAGATCTGCTTAACAAGCAAAAATAACTGCATTTTAGATTTAACGTAATGTATAATAACCTGAATGACTTGATGGTTAATAGACACTCCTGTAAATAGTTGTTTTTTCTTTTGTGTGATGTTTAGTTGAAATCCTTTCATTTATTATGTTCAGAAATTTCTGTACATATTGTTTGGATTATTTTATCATAGGAACATAACACATTACTAGGCTATTGGCCTTGAGGCCCTTATAAGCCTAGCTGAGAGTTTACCCCATGCATAGACAAATTAGCACCCGATGCCCCTGTCCAGCAGGGACATAGGTGGAATCCCAGGGATGTATTTTCTATTTTCCATCCATCAAATTAAAAATCCAATAAAAACGTTTTAGAAAAAGTTATATATATCAACAATTAATATTTTTCAAACAAGTCTTTCAGTTTAAGCCAAGATTTATATAAATGTGTAATATTAGAAGTTCTCCTCTTTATAGCATGCAGTTCACTACTGCAAACAATTTTTGCCATACTAATAAATTCAACACAAGAGGGAGCAAACTTACTTTTCCAATTTTTTGTAATTACTTTTCTAGCTATTGCAAGAATAGACCAAAGAAGAAACACTTGTTTTTTTGGAATTATCTCGGAAAACAGCACATTAAATAAAACTAAAGCTATAGAAATATTACATATATCTGATCATAGAGCTTGAATGAACTTATTTTTTTCCAGAAAGGAGAGATGATTTCATATCCATATACCATATGTGTACAATCAGTTATTATTGCAGAATCACATCTCCACCTTTTAATTCTATTTGATTTATGCATAATTGTAATTTTGTTAGGAGTAACAAAAGCTCTGTGTAAAAATTTCCAAGTGGAAATTTTCCAATATAATGTAGATTTAGTTTTGCTCTAGATTTTAATATGATTTTCTTATATTCTTCAGAGAAGTCTTCATTATTAATTTTTGAAAAGTAGTTCCAACTGAAATTGTCTAAATATGAGAAATCTAACTTAAGAATTTTATAAATTTCTGACAAATACAATTTATTTTTCATTGTATTATTATTGATATTTATTAAGAATTCCAATAATTTGGGGAATGATTTCTTATCAAGGTTAAATATCTAATTAAGCTCTGTGTTCATAAAGTCTCTAATTTTTTTTTTGTGTGTGTGTGTTTGTGTGTACGTGTGTGTGTTTGTGTGTGTGTGTGTGTGTGTGTGTGTGTGTGTGTGTGTGTGTCTCTGTGTGTGTGTGCGTCTGTGTGTGTGTGTGTGTGTGTGTGTGTGTGTGTGTGTGTGTGTGTGTGTGTGTGTGTGTATCAGTACTGTTTAAGAATTGATACTAATAAACTAAGTTACTTTGCTGTTTCAATACCAGTATTTTATTGAAGTTATGAGTTCCTAAGCAGCCATTTGTACATGCAATTGGAAACAGAGAAGTTATTAAGTCCTTAATACAATGATTAGAATATGTGAACTTTTGGAAAAAGGAAATAATGTTATTTAAATAGGGAATTTGAAAAGATGGTGCAATTTACATAAAAATCTTTTAATAACCAAATAAAACTATTAGGGACTGTTTATGACTGGTTGTGATATAGGTATTATTTATTAATAATATTTATTGATGTATTTGTTTCCATGTTGAATCATAAGATGAATTTATACATGCTACAGCTTTTGCAATTGTTGAAGAAGCATACAACTGAATATCAGTTAATCCTATTTCACCATTATCCCAACCTTTTCTGTACCAATCAAAGGAAATTAAGTAGAATATTATTTTGTCTTCTTCATCAATTTTTTTTTTGATGGAGATAGTACTAAAGATTCTAAGACAAACAATATTTTAGGGAGAATTACCATCTTGCATTTGCAAGGTTTTTGTGTTAGTATACAGCTCAGCAAGCTCCTGACTGGTGCCCTGCAGAGTTCTACAGCAGCAGAGAGACAAAAGAGAGACTTTGGAGTGATTAAGTATAATTTTTCTGCATTTTCTTGCTGTCTTTAGCTAATTCCACCTAAAACGCCGATTTTCTAGAGTTTCTGTGATTTAAAAAGCTTGATTCAGCTACATATTGGAATTATTTTACTGCCTGCACTTTAACAAAGTTGTTTTTGTGTTTAAATTACCTGTTTAACTGTTGTAGGCTACACACTCAAGTGTGATAGCCATTTCTGTGCATTTAAAGTGTTTTTTTTATTGTATCTGCTTTAATTTCTGAAAAAAAAACAAAAAAACAAAAAAGAATACTTGTTTTCCCACCTTTCTAAGCTAGTATAGTCCAGTTTTCAGGTTAGCGCTGAATTCAGTGCTGTGTTACAAGCTTCTGTGTTTGCCCATACCTTACTTGGATAGAAGGAAGTTTCTCTGTTCACTGTGAGAGATGGAGCTTTGAGCAGCCTATCTGTCCCTGGTTTCAGCCCAGAAATTAGTAGTTTATTGGACATTTTGGGCTAATTTCTATCTCTTTCATTTATTCATTTTGCTGCTATAAAACCCACATTTGCGCTGTTTTGTGCACTGGGCAGTGCTGGTTAGCTAAGGTATAACTATTCCCAGCTCCACAAAGTCTACTCTTCAATTTTTCCCTTGGAACTAGACAAACTTTCAACTTAAGCACTCAAACCATTCACTTCTCATACTGGCACTTGCTCAAAACTCATAGCAAGCACTAATAAACCTTAGCACTAGATCCCCCCTATACTGTAGAGAAGGACAAGGGTCTCTATTTGACCTTACCAGCCAATCAGTAAAACAGTTCACTGTACCTATCCAGGCATGCCCAAAGGACAGTTTCAGGTGTACTCTCTGGTCCAACTGGTGAATCTGGGCATTTTGAGGCAATGTTACAATTGCCTCATGTACACAGACATCCCTCTCCTCCTTCCACCAAACACTAATACATGCAAGAGATGCAATTCTACAGCCAAACTGGAGGCTAACCTCTCTCAACCCAAGACTGGACCAGGCAGTCAGGAGGAGAAGGGAATTACTTGCTTCACACCACCAGTCTCACATAGACCTATGAAACCAACACTGGCAAAAAACACACATAAATACACGAAAACATACTCAGAGGCTCTAAATAAAAATCTGCAAAAGCAACAGAGACCTCCAAAGCAAACATCCAAGCAACCTCCACCCCCTAACACAAACCATGAAACACATAATTCACAAAACCAGTGTGCCACACAATCACAGCCCTTAAGGCAAAACAACATACCCAACACACTTGTAATAGGTGACTCTATAGTCATGCACACTGACATCCCACTCACTAGGCTGAACAAGGAGAAGGTTACTGTTAGCTGCTGTCAGGTGCTGTCAGGTGCCAGGATCCGCCACATAACACAAGCACTCAGGTCACTCCAGAACAAGTACAAATATGACTCTGTCATTGTCCATGTTGGTGTGAATGACCTGAGCCATACCTCCCTGGACTACATGAAAAGAGACATGGAGGAGCTCTCTGATCATGTAGCTCAGGCTGGTATGACCCTGACCCTGAGTAGCATCCTGCCCTCACCAAGAATGATACCATGGTATAGAGAAAAAAATTATCAATTGCAACAATTGGCAAAGCTTCTGGTGTCATTCAAAAGGGATCCAGTGTCTGTCAGCCTGGGATGACATGCTCGACAAGTCACACTGCTTTGCTAGAGATGGCTTGCACCTGTCACCCTTAGGCTTTTGAATACTGGACAAGGCTCTTGCCACCCCCATAGTGCCTTTTTTAGGCAAGGCTCAAAAGACAAAGCCCACTACCGTAAATAGCACAAGTAACAAAAAACTGAGGGTAATGCTACTTAATGCCAGAAGTCTAAACCTCAAAATGCATGCACTCGAGGCACTCCTCAGTATGGAGAAAATCGATATATGTGCAGTAACAGAAACCTGGTTTAAGGCTCCAGAGAGCACCCCAGCACTACCAGGCTACAACTCATACCATACATTTCGGACACAAAACCTGGACTGAAATACAAAAGGCGGGGGAGTGTCCATATTCATCAAGAATACCCACACCTCCAGGTTAGTGGCACAGAATGATGCTTCAGAGATCATCCACATGCAACTAACAATGGGTAAAACTCCTATTCAAATTATAGCATGCTACAGATCACCCACCATGTCCCAGGACCCCCACTCTGCATTCCTGGAAACACTGGGAAACATAAAGGTCCTGCCAAACACCCTGATATTGGGTGATTTCATTTACCCAAACATTAACTGGGAGAATTACTCAAGTACAAACTTCCTTGTTCAACATTTCCTAGAATTTATAAACTCAAATGCCCTGGATCAACTGGTCAACACCCCCACCAAAGGTGACAACATATTGGACCTGGTCATCACAACATGGGCAGCCGGTGTTTCACACCGGAGGCCAACCCCTCGCTGGTTAGATCTGACCATAAACTAATCACTCTGGATATCCACATTCCACCACCACCCCCAGTCAAAGAAACCACCATGAAAAACTTTTCAAAAGCAAACTTCATGTTACTTAAGACTGAGGTGGGAAGTTTCAAAGGCCCCATGCTAAAGGATATCGCTGTCCAAGCTGCAAAATCCTTTACTAATGCACTCTACGGGCATCTACAAGAATGCATGGATTGTGCTATCCCATACAAAACCAAGACTCACTCCTCCAAGAAAAGGAAACCAGTCTGGTGGACCCCTGCCATAAAAAAGCTATACAATAGAAGGAGGAAACTAGTACAGAAAAGAGTACAATCCCAAGAAGGGAAGACATCCCTGATCAGTATCAGCAAGAAACTACGTTCCCTCATAAAATCATCCAAGGCTAGCTTTGAAAGAAAAATTGCCATGGACTCCAAAGTTAACCACAAGGCATTCTTTAGCTATGTCAAGAATCTAAGTGGCAATTCTCAGATCTGTTTGGAGTTAGTGCAGAATGGCACAAAATATACTGAACCGACCAATATAGCCAACATCCTGGCAGACAGGTTCAGTGCAAACTTCACCCCCCTCTCACCCCCCAAAAGGGCCCATAACTATACCAGAAGAATGTAGTGCCCCTGAAATCACAGACACTCAGGTTAAAACAGCCCTCTCCAAAGCCAAAAACACAGCATCAATGGGACTGGATGGTGTCCCAGGCTGCGTCCTACATGAGCTGAAAGATGAACTAACCCCTTACCTAAACACACTGTTTAAACTCAGCCTCTCCACCAGGCTACATGCCCACAGAGTGGCGCACAGCAACGGTTATTCCACTCCACAAAGGTGGAGCCACAATGGACCCTGGGAACTATTGCCCTATAAGCCTGACTAGCTTGGTCTGCAAAGCTATGGAGCACATCATTATGGATCTCATTAACAGAGACATTGGAAAACTCCAAACACTGGACCCTACCCAGTTCGGCTTTGTTAAGGGTAGATCATGCCTCCTAAAACTGGTGGGCTTCTTTGAGACAGTTACCAAGGCTATAGATGAGGGAAAGGTGGTCCACACAGCTTACCTAGACCTTGCAAAGGCCTTCAACACCATTCCCCAGTCAGGTATTATAGACAAGCTCGCCAGCCTGAACATAACCCCCTACATCACGAGATGGGTTGTCAACTGGCTCACGGACAGAACCCACATGGTAAGAATTGCAGGAGCTAGGTCTGACTCTAAACTGGTTCCAAGTGGCATTCCCCAGGTTTCAGTCCTAGGACCCCTCCTGTTTGGCATATACTTCTCAGAGGTACAGGCAAGCACAGGAGGACTATGGCTGACTAAGTTCACAGATGACTGCAAACTAGGAGCTATAATTGACTCTCCGGCTGACACAGACATCCTCCAAAAGGGTCTCACTGAAACAGATACCTGGTGCCAAAATCATGGCCTCAAGCTAAATGCCAAAAAGTGCATAGTCATCCCCTTTGTAAAAAACAAAGTACCCACAAACTACCACACAGGTGGTAGCCCCCTAAATATGGAAGACGTAATAAGGGATCTGGGGACCCAAGTAGACAGTAACCTCTCCTTTGATAATCACATTGCCAAAGTGGTTAGAAAATCCTTCTATGTGGCCCACCTAATCACAAAAGGGTTTGCATCCAGATCAAAAGAGGTCATTGGCCCCCTCTATGCATCACTCATCAGACCCATCATAGAGTACAATGCCCCATTTGGGGTGTACCTTACAAGACACCTGCAACAACTGGAAAGACCACAGAAGTACCTCACCAAGAGGATCACTGGCCTCAAGCAGATGCCCTATGCAGCTCGACTGAAGAAACTCCAGCTGTACTCGGTTGCATACCGCCTACTCAGAGGTGATCTCTGCCTGACATACAAGGCCATGTCCAACCCAGAATTGATGGACATGCTTCACCTAAAGAAAACCATATCCCCTCAAGCCACACGCTCCAGGGATCTAAACCTCACCACATCAATAAATAGAACATGCTGGAGGGATAGATTCCTATCCCAGAGACTTCCCATGCTCTGGAGCAAGATTCCAATCTACATTAGGCAGAGCTCCTCGCTAACCCTCTTTAAGAGAAACCTTGACGAGTGGATGGGAAACAGAAAGTTTACCTCGGGGATCACTTCAATGGCTCTGCTGGACAGAGGCACAGGGAACTAATCTAAGGGGGCGGGGGGGGTGAAAGCCAACACATTCCGGCTAGGCTCATAAATGCCTTTGGGCAAATAGCCTAGTATCTACTTATGAACCTATGAACCTATAATAGGCATTAATCTTTCTTCCAAGGTAAAACAGAAATATGGCTCTCAAACTCCCATTGGGTAGATGGGATCCTTTGACACCTTCATACCAGCCTGCAAATCCTTGCAAATATCCAGCGATTAAAAATATGTTGGTCACTTTCTCATCCAAGCCACTTTGAAAAATGCCTGTCTGTGTTGGTAAGATTGCCTATAGCAGCTCCTCTTTCTCAGTGGCTTGACTATGGAACTATAACAGAGAGAGACAGAGACAGAGAGATTTACTAGAGCACAAAATGGACCAACAGCAGAAGTTCTTCATTTTATCTGATGGTCTGGTTCAAGTTTCAGGAAGTAATAATACTAGACCAGCAGCTCCTTTCTCTCACACAATTCCTGGAGTACAAAACAGACCAATAGTAGTAACACTTCACTTCTCCTCTTAGCCTGCTTTTATCTCCTGGAAGTAACTGTATGAGACCAGCAGTCTAGTGGAGGTATCTCATGCTGCAGTTTGTTTTGGATACCATGTGGAGGTATGAATCATTCAGTAAATGTAACATGTAGGAGTACATATGTGTGTGTGAGTGCCATGTTTTCAGCTGAAAGTGTGTGTTGTCTAAATGACTTTGCTTATATGGTAACCAAGTCTCTTAGTTAAAGTCAGATATAAAAAGGCAGGAAAGAAACAAGCACTGGCAAATGTGAAAAAAATCAAACAAACAAAGAAATAACCATTCCCAATGCACAATCTTCTCTAATGTCTTAAGCTAAAATCCTGATTAAAAACACTAAGTTGCAGTATTATAAAAAATAGCACCTACAATACAGTGACAAACATAACTAATTCTGGAATTTCTAAAACATGCTAGCTACAGATAAAATTTCAAAACTTCCCACAAGCCACTCATATATTTTCATAGCAGGTGATTTTCTAAACAGCTAGCTCAACATCCTTAATATACATTCTCCCACAAAATTCTATCCATCCCTCTACATTCACTAATCTATCAGACTTTGAACCTGTTACTTAAAACCTTAGTCATAACGCCACTTACTCAGACTACAAGCAACTGCTGAAAATCTCTAAAACCTCACATCCTGATAATAATGCCCTTCACCCTAAACTACTAAAAGGTATATAGTTATTGGAGGATATGGGGTTTCTGAAGTACTTAGCCAAGAGACATGAGGAATACCGCAGCCGTTATTACTTAGATTATATATAATATAGTTATGAACAGGTACATGACATATTCATAGCCCAGCATTCCTGCTTCTTATAAAACTTCACAATATAAAGTGACCTCATTCAACCTATACCTAAAGTTAACAGGCCCAACCATACCAACATAAGCCCATGGTTAGTCTACTGCTACATTGCAATATATGTGGAAACTTAATCAGCAAGAAAATATTATGTTATATACAATTTAAGGGAATACTCTGAATAGCAACAGTGTCCATCATGTGGTCTTACTATAATTTAAAACAACAGTGTTTTATTCAGCCACTGATTATGTTTTTAATAATTGTGATAGATGCAATCATAATGGAGCAGATTTTTTTTTCAAACAGCATTTGATCGAGTTGATCATGAAGTGCTATCAGAATTCAGATGAAAATGCAGCATAAAAGAATCACAGGCCTAAAGCAGATGCCCTATGGTGACCGCCTTAAAAAACTTCAGCTATACTCTGTCGCATATCGTGTAGTCCGAGGCGATCTCTGCTTAACATACAAGGCCATGTCAAACCCAGAGCTGTTGGACATGCTACACTTAAGAAATCCCAATCCCTCAGAGCCACACGCTTCAGGGATCTAAATTGTGTCATCACAATAAACAAAACATGCTGGAGGGATAGGTTCCTGAACAGAGACTCCACAGACTCTGGAATAGACTGCCCATACATGTCAAGCAGAGCGCCTCTTTGGCCCTCTTCAAAAGGAACCTTGATGATTGGATGGGAGAAAGGAAATTCACCCTGGGGATCACATCAGTTGCCCTGCTAGACAGGGGTCCAGGGAAGTAAATAGTGTGGTAAGAAATAGCTAGGGAATTGTTATGGCTAGGCTTGTATAGGCCCTGGGGCCGATAGCCTAGTACCAGCCTATGAACCATTTGATTCAAAACTACATCAGTAGCAGAGATTTACAAGTTAACTTCAAAAACTCTTAGCTAAAACTACAGTAATACACTCAGGTATCCCAATTTAATACCAAAACCCTTGTCATTAATTATAAACATACTACATGTATATCTCCAACATCATAGCAAAAATATAAAAAAAAAACAAAATTGAGAGATTTTTGAAAAGTATAAAAAAAGAAATATGGACATGGAAAAGAAAGATAGATCTGATATGGTGCAGTATTTATGCAAAGGAGAAAGCCAAACTAATTGATACAAAAAAGCAGCTCCAAAGATATTTGAAGAGAAATACAGGTAAAGGCATCCAGATGTGGACAATTTCACAATTCAAATAAATAAGATCAAAAAGAGAGAATGTAGAACTGAAGAATAGTTAAGTAGAAGTTAAAAAAACAGAAGCTGAAGTTATGGAATACCTGTGAATTGAAGGATTTATTGTAGAAAGTCTATCACAGATTATATCACAGCATGGTGGAATAACAAGTCCTCCAAGTAAGGAGAAACAGGAGAAGCAGAAGACATCTGAAGAAAAAAAATGTACATTGGAAAAAAAAGAGCTCTAATATGGTGCAATATTTGTGCAAAGGAGAAAGCAAAACTAATCAATAAAAAAAGAGCAGCACCAAAGATATTTGAAGAGAAATACATGCAAAGGCATCTGGATATGAAACATTTTATAATACAAAAAAATAAGAAAACAAAGAGGAAAAGTAGAAAAGATGATTAGTAATGGAGAAGTTAAAGAAACAAAACATGAGGTTATAGATTGCCTGTGAAGGGAAGGATTTAATGTAGAAAATCTTAATTTAATAACATCACAGCAGGCTAAAGCAATGGATCCCCAAATTAAAGAGAAACCAGTGGAGTGGAAAACATCTGATCAGTTGCCATATGGAGATACTTTGGAACCTTCCATAGGAAATCACTACAAAAGTTCAGTTGGAGCTGCACAGCAAGGGAAGGAAAGAACAGGAAACTGTGGCAACTCTGATGCAATCAACATTGTAAAGTGATAGGCCAGTGAGTTTCCATATAAAAGAGCAACAGATGACACGGGATGAAATAAGTGAATGTGGCACAGGAAGATGCTTTGGAACTTTCTATAGAATGCCTGCAGGATTTGGAGAACAAAAATTGCTCCTCAGTTTAGAAGAAAATGATCTAAGAGAAGAGTTGCTTGATTTAATAGAAATGGACAGACATATTAAGATCAATGAAAGAAACAGACTACAAAAAGTGAATAAAACCAAAAATGTAGAAACTTGATAAAACAAATGAACAAAGTAATTAGGACTGTTCATAGAGATTCATGTGATATAACATAAGTAAATAGGATATATTACTGTGCAGCTAAATTAATAACAGATTAAGTCTTACCACAAAAACACAGGGCAGTAAGGGAAAGGAAGAAGAGAAATCAAATGCCATCATGAAAGTATCAAATAGAGAAAACTATAAAGCAATTAAGATAAGAGATGTCACTGTTGGAAGAGTATAGAAGAAGGAACTGATCAACAAAAATACTCAGAAAGATAGATGTAATAAAAGCAATGTGTGGTATCAGAACAGATATTGTGCACTATCACAAATAATAAACTGAAAATGTCAGCATAGGCAGAAAAACTTAGAAGATATGCAGATAAATATAAAGGAAAAGTACAAAATAAGCAAGTTATTGATGGCAAAAAAAGTTTCATAGAGAATTGAGACACAAGGCAAAAGGAATTGAAATACCACAAAAAAGAAGAAATAGATACATTTTGGAGAAATATCTATGAAGATCCTGTGGAACATAACAAAGATGCTAAATGGATAGAAGTAAAAGAAAGGACAAGTTCAAATGTACAGGATATGAAATGGGATGAAGTAACAGCCAGAGAGATTGAAACAAAGTTAAGAAAAGCTCTTAATTGGAAAACCCCAGGCCCAGTTGGAGTATCTAACTTCTGGCTAAAAGTATAAACATCTTTACCTGAAGATTTAGCCATCAGTAAAAACTATTTGTATGAGAACCCTGATCAGACACCAATCTGGTTAACAACAGGAAAAACAATGCTCCTATCTAAGAGTGAACCTGCAAGCTATCCTAAAAACTATAGGCCAGTAACTTGCCTTCCAATGACATGCAAACAATACACTGGAATTGATGCCAACAGAGTTTATAGTCACTTAGAAGAAAACAAAAGAAAAGTCATGGAACAAAGGACCATTTGTTGTTAACGTCATAATGGAAAACTGCAAAAGGGGAAGAATCTAAGTACGGCATGGATAGACTACAAAAAAGCATTTGACAGTATCCCACATTCATGGATAAAAGAGTACTTAAAAGTGCTTAAGATATACCCTACACTGATCGATTACATCACAGCGACCATGAAACCATGGCAGACTACTTTGCAGTTAAGCCATGATAAAGGACAAATTATTATTCCAGGAATAAAAATTAAAAGAAGGATATTCCAGGGTGACTCTCTGTCACCACTGCTCTTCTGTCTTGCCCTTAACCCATTAAACTGTCTACTTAACAGATTAAGTCATGGGTACAATTTGGCTCCAGAAAACAACAAAGTGTAAAGACTTCTCAAATTCTTTTGTAGATGATTTAAAACTGAATAGTTCATCAGATGAGAAACTGAAAGCACAACTGTAAGTGGTCAAAACTTTTTCTGATGATATAAGAATTTTATTTGGTCTTGATAAATGTGCAAAAACAATCTTTAAAGCAGGAAAGCTACAGCACCAAGAAAACATCAGTTTGTGACAGGAGTGTTATATAAAAGAACTTGAACAAGAGAGAGTATATAAATATTTGGGAACCAATGAAGTATCAACAATAAAACATTAACAAATGTGAATAAAGCTTAGTAAGGAATATTTTGAAAGACTAAAAGTAATACTGAAAACAGTGTAGACATCTAGGAACAAAGTCCAACCTATAAACCAATTTACTCTTCCTGTCCTAATTACAGTTTTGGAGTGATTGACTGACCCCATAAGATATTGGATATGTTGGACAGGAAAACAAGAAGGATGCTTCATGCTCATCAAATGATTTATAAAAATCAGTGTATACCAAGACTATATATTCCCTGTTCTGAAGGAGGTATGGGCCTTTTCGAAAATGATTGCATGTATAGATCTGCAATAGTGGGACTGCATGCATATCTGCTGACCTCACAAGACCCAAATGTAGTGAAAGTTAAAACATGAGGAGAATAAGTCTAAGATGACTTCCCTGCTTAGTTTAGCAGAAGCATATTCACATAAAGTGCGAAAAGAAATCAAACAAGAAGTAGATAAAACTCAGGCAGCAACTGAATGTGCCAAAAAAAGAAAAGAAAGAATTTTAAAGTGAGGGGTTAGATATGAAGGCAAGAAATGTGGAAATGCATAAATACAGTTGCAATTATAGAAATCTCTTGGAAAAACCTCATGTTGATCAGGACTGAATGGTTAAGGAGTGGTGAATTTAAACCAAAAGACAAAAGGTTGACATTGATGGCCCAAGATAGTGAACTACGTACATGTTGGTTTACAAAGTCCATTGAACATGTGGGAGAAACAGACAAATGTAGGCTTTGTAAAACAGAACTGGAAACAGCTGCACATCTTGTTGCTGGTTGTGATATACTAATGGCAGAAGGACTGTATACTGAAAGGCATAATAATATGGCAAGACTGTTACACTGGGCATTGTGCAAACATTATAATACTGAAGCAGCTGAAAAACACCGGAAACATAATCACAAAGCATCAAAGAAAATGATGAAGTTTATATCACATGGGATAACCCATTACCAACACTTCAAAAAATAGATGCGAGAAAACCAGATATACTATACCAGAAAAAGAAGACAAAAGTAGCATTGATCATTGAAATTCCTATACCCAGTGACTACAGTGACTTATGTACAGAGAGACACAAAGTCATAAAATAGCAGGATCTGCAGGCAGAAACGAGGGCAATGTGAAAGAATGATACCCAGACAGTTCCAATAATAGTAGGAGTAATGGGTCTTATAAAAATAATTTACAATTGTACTTAGATATGTTACCGATACATGTAACACTATATGAATTGCAAGAGTCATTACTGGGCACATAGTCAGTGCTGCAAACAGCACTTCTGGTTAACATCAAAGACTGAAACAATACTAATTTCATGATCTTTAATCATACTTTGACTTAGGACTGGGGTTCATTCCCATCATGGTATTAGAAATGCAAAAGACTTGGATAAATTAAAAAAGGGATAACCAGATGACATCCCTTTGATCACATGGGAATTGGTAACCTGCTGGAAGTTAAGACTCAGTACTACTGTTACTCTTATAAAACTCAGATCAATACATAGAATATTACTGATGCTTACTAAAAATATGTAGCACCCTTTCAATCCCTGAATTTTCTGAGGCAGTAGAGAGGTTTCCTATTCTATTCATGGACTACAACTCAATGTGAAAAAAATGCATAAAAGTAATCTTTGGAAAGACAGCCATCCCTGGAAATTACCATATTGATGAAAAATATTCTCAGTGGTTATGGATCTGTGAAAGAGTGTTGACAGTCAAATGAGCTTTCACCACCACATGTCTACTACAGTGAGAAAATCATTCTACGTGGCACAACATATATTTAAGGGCATGGCATCCAGGTCCAAAGAGGTAATTGTTCCACTGCACGCAGCCCCATCCAACCAGTCATTCAGTACAATGCACCCTTCAGCATGCACCTAACCAGGCACTTGATACAGCTTGACAGACTCAGAGTTTTGTCACAAAAAGAATACTGAGAGTAAACAACAAGTCTTATGCAGACCATCTCAAAGCCCTACTCCTGTACTTGGTCTCCTACAGAGTGCTGCATGGCAGTCTATACCTAGCCAACAAGGCATCATCTGAACCCACACTGATGAATTTGTTACATATCCACAAAACAAATAGAATCAAAAAGAAAACATAAAAGTTTCACCTAGACATTTCTTAATTTTAATGTTACCAGTGTGGTAGTCAAATGATGTGAACTACAGGGCCTGAAAATAACCTCATCCATAAGAAGAGGTTTAAGTCTGCAAGTGAGATGGGGGATTGGCATCAGGTAAAAAAACATTCCCATCATGTCCACCACTGGATGTCCCACACAACAACCCAAAGAGGCCAAACCCAAAGAGGCCAACTTATGGGCTAGTATTAAGGTAAATACTAGCACTGCAAAAACTGCTCCCAAAGGGAAAAATCGCAATCTGTAAATACAAAGGGCCAGGTGAACTGTCAAGAATCCAGGACCAACAATGAAAAGAAAAGAAACAGGAGTCCCTGATACACATGTGGCAATATGAGAGTGCAGAGCAGTCAAAGGAGAAAAGCAAGTATTACAGCAAAATTAGGATAAACTACACAAGTGCTACAAAATCATACAGTGAAAAATAAATAAACAATCTACAACAATAACTTATCAGTATATACACGATATCATTTGAATAGGCAGATGATTAAATCAAAAGAGTTGATATAGTTGTATAACCTGAGAATGTGATGGTAGCCCTATGTCTGTTTTTATATACCCAGAAAAAATAGGCACATACAGACATGAGTCAATAATGCATCAGTCACAAACCAATGATATTATGGTTCATAGAAAGACTAGATAACAGAAGGAATATCAACGTCACAAACCAATGATATTATGGTTCATATAAAGACTAGATAACAGAAGGAATATCAAAGTCACAAACCAATGATATTATGGTTCATAGAAAGACTAGATAACAGAAGGAATATTAATGTCACAAACCAATGATATTATGGTTCATAGAAAGACTAGATAACAGAAGGAATATCAACGTCACAAACCAATGATATTATGGTTCATAGAAAGACTAGATAACAGAAGGAATATTAATGTCACAAACCAATGATATTATGGTTCACAGAAAGACTAGATAACAGAAGGAATATTAATGTCACAAACCAATGATATTATGGTTCATAGAAAGACTAGATAACAGAAGAATATTAAGCACTTAATTCACTTACTGCACGAACAACTGACTACCATAACAACAAAACAATGTTGATGCCACTTGGCAGCTGGACATATTTAAGATATTTATGCAGATTCTACAGCAATAGGTAAGTTAATCAGTATACTAGAACACATGAAAAGTCAATATGAAAAACTTAAATTTTACATTTTGCATATTGTTGCAGCTGAAAAACAAAACATAGTTTGGTACTGTGTATGTTGGATAGCCCGTGCACCATTCATATGAAAGAACAAATAATGAGAACACTTAATGCAGATAAAGTAGTCAAACTGCAAGCAACTCCATGTAATAAACCTAACAGTAGAACTGGTCATAACCCAAGACAGGCATGAAGAAATTAAAACAGATATTGGTCAGTAATCTGACCATAAACCATTTGAAGTGCGGAAAATAGCTGAATCATTCATGACAGAAAGTTTATAGTCACAGTATTCATGTTTTGTTTTGTTTTTTTTTTTCATAAAAGGTGACAGATGCTAAATCTTAAACTGAAAATTATAGCATGACAGACAGCAGGACTATATATCTTTTAGACTGTCATACCTGTGAAATCATAACAAGAACAGATCTGAACTCTGATTACAGAATAAATAAATTCACCCTACATGATTATTATAAATACTAGAGACCGAAAATTCCTGAATAAGTTAGCACCCTCTGGGTATATAAATAGTGTGTTGAATTTGACAAGTAAAGTTGAAGTTTTATCATACTTCTGATGGTTAACTAAGCTGATAATTTATATTAGCAATAATCAGACCTCTCATCAGATATCTCAACTGTCCCTATTTTGAAGGGACATTCTTATTTTCATGCCCAATTTAGGATGTGCCTATTTTGTCAGGTATGTCCCTATTTTCAGGTTGATTTACCTCTTTTCACAATTTTCTGGCCAAATCACCTAGAGCCATATGTGACTCAAGTAAGAACAGTGTTCGGCCTCACAGAGGGATTCCCAGTGGGAGTAGGTGTGCACCAAGGTTCACCTCTGAGCTCACTGCTGTTCATAATGGTGATGAACTACATTAGCAAACAGGTCGGAGGGAACAGATCAACAAAGCTGCTGTATGCAGACGATGTGGCATTATAAGCTGACTCTGAGCTAGAACTTCAGCAAAGGATAGGAGAATGGAATGCAAAACTGAAATCACATGGGATGAAACTAAGCACAGATAAGATGGTGGTAGTGGCAGCAAATTGGGGAAATCAGAAGAAGCTGAGAATAGAGAAAGAAGGGAAGATAGTGGAACAGGTAAACAGCTTCAAGTATCTGAGAAGGGTGGTTGAGGTGAAGGGAAGTCTGAATGAAGAGGTCAAAGCTAGAATCAGAGGGGCTGCAGCCAAGAGTCTCAGGTGTAGTCTATGACAGAAGAATGCCAAAGAAGCTGAAAAGTAAGGTGTACAAAACAGTGATGTGACCAGTACTACTGTATGGTACAGAAACCTGGGCAGTAAAGGCAGAACAGTTGAAGAAGCCTGAGGTGATGGAAATGAAATGCCTGAGAAAGGTGGTAGGATGCAGACTGTGGGACAGACAAAGAAATGAGGACATAAGAATAGAAGCCAAAGTATCTCCAATTGCAGAAAAGATCAAAGAGAACAGAGTACGGTGGTATGGACACGTGCAGAAAAGTAGAAGACAATCTGGTGAAGAAGATTTGGGACAAAAAGGAAGAAGGTAAGAGGAAGTGAGGACAACCAGCAAAGAGGTGGATGGATTGTGTGAAAGAAGATCTGTGAAAGTCAGGCATGTGTGTTGAAGAAGGCAGGAGTGTGGCACTGACTCGAGAGAGTTGGCAACACTTAACATGATACCCCAACCCCATGTAGAAAAAATGGGAAAAGGGGGCTGATGATGATGATGATGACAATTTTCTGAATCTTTTCTCATCACGTATGATTTTTTAGAAGCTGTCTAGTACAAAGAAAACCGCACTACGTGACCAACATACTCATGGCAATAATAATTTAAAG
This sequence comes from Protopterus annectens, assembly GCF_019279795.1. NCBI lineage: Eukaryota > Metazoa > Chordata > Ceratodontiformes > Protopteridae > Protopterus > Protopterus annectens. The sequence goes on along the minus strand of NC_056732.1, from coordinate 503,074,788 downwards.
AAGGAGGACAGAAATGTTACAATTCCCTTTTACTGAAGCAAAAATAAATTACTTCATGTGGTAGAATTTTGTAATACAATTAATTAAAGTCTACAGAGTTTCACTGTCTCAGTAATGTGCTTGTATTTTTTCTGTCATTTCTGTCCCCCTCTGTTCTTAAACTTGTTTCTGAATATTATCCCATATTCCTACTGGAAGCAGGAAGAGTTATTTGCTATTCAAACTCTGTGCTAATTAGATGTCCGTATTTTTAGTTGGATGTTCATATTTTTCAAGGGTCTTTGTTCTAGTTTTCATTGTCTGCAGGGTGAGAAAGTCCAAGTTCCTTCACTGCGCCTGTGAATTTCTTATAATGCAAACCATACAGACTTTTGCTAGGATATCAGTCTATCCTGTCACCTACTGCACCACCTTCACTGGGCTCTTCATCTTGTATTCTCCTTATTGTATTCTTAAGTGTCTTCACTTGTTAGATCCCATGCAATTTTTCACTGCTTTACCATCAATACATAACCCTCTCTGTGAAAAAAGACTGCCTCACTTTGGCCTAGTACCATCACAAGTATCCTGTGCCCAAATCTCAACATCTATGTGTCATCAACTCTTTTTAAAAATGTTTTTTTGAAATAAAAGCTCTTGGAAACCCTCACATGAACACAGCATACAAATTAAAAACAATAATAAGTAATCATCAGTAGAGTTTCTTCTAGTTCTGCATTTAGCATGCTATCAAAAAGTTCATAATGAGTGGGAGAAACATTTCCTGGTTTTGTCTTGTTGGTAATTGTTATTTATATGTTATTACTAAAAATGAGTATGCACTTTTAGTTCAGAAAGTTACTGTGCATATCAAGACTTTTCCCTGTGATTATATTATTCAGATGTGATACTTTATGCAACACAGAATTGCTCCATGTTCATAATTGTCAGTTTTAGGGAACCATATATCTTCTTACGGATCTACTTTGTTTGTTCGAAAATACATTACATCGAACAAAAGAAGTAAATGCCCACTTCAGCGAAAGTGCATTTCAATGAAAGTGCACTTTCGCTGAAGCCTAGTCACTGGATCAGCTGACTGGGGAAAAAAACACAGAAAACATTTTTTCCGGGGAGGCAAGCCCCACACCACCCCCATGTGGCGGGTTGTGCCCCCTCCCCACTTAAATATACCAACTCCGAGATTGCACTATAGCGAGGAAAAGGGAATATTCCCATTCCGCTCTGTATTGTGATCTCCGTACTTCGTTTTCAAAGTTTCGGTACTTCAAACAACTGGTCTCGACCAAGTTAGTTTCAAAGTACTGAAACTTCGTACAAACAAAGTAGACCCCTTCTTACAGTATACTGATTTAGGTTTCATCTTACTGCTGTAATGGGGGATGGATGATGAAGAACCAACTGGGAAAAAATTACTTTCTTACAAATAGTATGGCTCAGGCAAAAGCAAAAGCAAGTTTCTAGAATATCTAAGTGAGCAGATCAATAATGTAATATTTCTCTGCAACTGTGGAACTTGTGGATATCCATTTTGTATCTGCCTGTTTGTCTAGGTCTCTAAATATCCTGTAATTATTCAGTTTGTCATACAACTAATCATTACAAAACATCAAAAAAGCATAGCACGTCTTATGTAGAGAATAAATAGCATTTTTATCAGAAATGTTGAATTCAAGCAGTATCCACATACTTACATCGGAATCTGCCAGTAATGAGCAGTTGTATTGCAAGAAATCTTCTGCTCAGAATACGATATAGAATACTTTCAGTGAATGAAAATCCTGATTCCAGCCCAGCAAATGCTGTATCATATACTTCATCTAAAATAAGTTCAAGTCCTACAAAAAAGAATCAGACTTCAATGGGTTGTTAATGACTGAAGTCAGTTTAATTATCATATATCTGTTTCAGATTTTCTGCCTTTCAGACATCATATATACATTGCAAATAATATTTTCTGTGAAGTAATTTGCATTGTTTATTTTGGATCAGAAAACTGCATGGAACAGCTGAAAATAAAATTAGAGAATGGCATTAAAGTGTAAGGAAGGGTTCAGGAAAATTCCATGAATTAGCATTCTTAATTTAAAAATGTTAGCAAATAAAAATTTCAAAAATGGACATTGATCCTAGATTGTTAAGTCTAATTAGCAATCTGCATCACAGCCTGGTGGCTTTTGTTGTCACTTCCTCTGACAGACGACTCTGTCATTCTAGAATTATTGTAAAATGTCTGCATAACAGCACAAAAGCATAGCACTTAACCTTTCTTCTCCAAAATCATCCATGGACACTTTTAAACATTAACAGTGTTTATTTAGAAAGCTGATAGAATAGGAATATATCATTCATTATGCATTTTCTGATGAATAAGTGTGTAATTGTAATGTGTGGAATTATTTAAAGACTTTTAACCCTCAAAGGTATGTCACAAAATTGTATATTTTCTGAAGAACAAATTAAAATTCGGAGGCAAACTCAGGGACAACTTTGAACATTAGAAGTAGTTAAGAGTAATGCACTCAAGTGATCTCACTTTAGCAATGATGGGCAGGACCTTAACAAAATCCATCAATAAAAGAATTTTACTGAATTGCCTTCTCACATAAAAGAAAGTAAATGAGACATATTATCATTTTCAGAAAGTAGCTCAGAAATCAAGTGTTTTGTGCTGAAGTAGGCATGCATAAGCAATGCTCAGCTTTACACTGGCTCCATATGGAACTATCTAAAAAATCTAGGTGAGTGTACTATCACTGTCCCCTGTGAGCCGTGTATGGTCACATAAATCTAATGACATATTTATGTATGAAATCTGGACAGACATAGCTCTGAGGAAACATCTGTGGTACATTTGTTTACTCCCATTTCATTTGTTAGATTTCAGAGATTTAAAAACCCCACTAAACAGTTACAACACTGCAGCTAAGAAATACAGACTCACACAAATACAATTCGCAATCACCAACCCCATACCCTGTTATAGTCTCCCCCAGTATTCTTCTAGAAACAGGACCCACATACTGTGCTGCAACCCGGACTGGATGTTGACAAAGTTCATCTATTCCCCTCCATTACAGCACACATTCCAATTCTTTAAACATGCAACAGTGCATACTAATAGAAAAATCAGGCACTGCTAGGGGAAAAAAGAACTAAAATCATGTGAGTTGTGAACCCATTAGAACTGAAGTTGTTTTCTTTTTGATGTTTAAAATTATATTCAAGTACTAGAGTGTGAGGGAGAGTAACTGATGCCACTGATATAATTTCGTTTTGTTTACTTATCCAAGTTATATGTTTTTTCATGTAAGTTTTCGCACTGAAGAGAACTTGTGACTGGCAAGCAGACAGAGTATTTTGACAATTGTTTATGTCTTGTTTACAAAATCAGCTTTATTTATTTACTTTTTTGCTTCTTGTGTCATTTATTCAAATTCTGTGAACCAGGCAAATAAACATGGATACAAAAATGCATTCTATTCTAAAATCCAGTAAAATTTAAACTTTAACAAACCAAGCTGTTACGACGACTGATGGTAGAATAATGCAAACACGATTTAGCATTTACATAAATAACTGCTACCCAGGTAAGCCAAGTTTGATGAGGAGTTTTGGCATTTATAGGAGTTGCCATGGGGAAATGAAAGACAAGAAATGAAGAGGTTCTGTCTGTTTATCTTTCCCAAGGGTAGGGTACGGGTGATGCCTGGGAGGTGTCATATTCTTAGGGTCCAGGCAGGTGCTTTCCTGTAGGCCACACCTCACTGCCCACTAAGAAACAGAGAATAGGGCCTCAACCACACAAGCAAATGCACCTCTGCTATCAACAGTGGTGACTTCCATGTTGATCATAGGATCATAGGAGTTTACTAGGCTAATGGCCCTGGTGCCCTTACAAGCCTAGCCAAGAGTTTATCCCAAAAAAGAAACCTCATTTAGCACCTGTTGCCCCTGTCAATGAGAGACATCGCCCCTGTCAATGAGAGACAAGTTCTCCTACTTCCCATCAGGAATCCTCACAGCCACTAGTGGTGGGGTGCTGGTGATCCCAGCCCAGAGAGGTTAAGCACCCTGTTGTACTTTCTCAATACCTGCTAGACTGAGATGGGATTGGGCTTGTGGGAAACACGCTGTCGTAGAATATGCATACCCCAACCACATGGAAGATGAAAAAAAAGAATCGTAATTCTGCACTTCTTCTAAACAGTAACAATCTAATTTTACTTCATACTCTAATATTACATTATCCTTAATTATCATACGCTCTCATTATATACCTAATCTGTGTATAACAAAACAATTATCTTATTCAACTTGTTTCAAGTACTCAGTAAACACTTCTTAGGACACTTATTAAAAAAAAAGAGAAGATAGTGTTACAATAATCAATCATTCCCCTATTTTCATATGACCACTAACTTATGCTGTTATCCTTTGGTAACTCAAAAGATGGCTTCTACTCTCATCTGTCACTTCCATCCAAATCAGTCTCAGTAAGTGTCAGTTTGGGGTAATAAAACTACTTGTTTCAAAAAGGTATCATTTCACATCATAGCTGTAAGGGGTGTGGTCAGTCAATAAACCATAACCTATAATATCCAAATCACTTCAGTTCATAGGCCAAATGTTTCATAGTTAAAACAAATGATTATACTTCTCATGTGCTCTAATCATTCTCTGTCCCATTATAAATTTATTTATTTTATTTATTTATTTTATATTTGTTGACCGGGCTAGTCTAGCTGGATACATATCCATTTTCAGTAGATGCCCGGGGAGAAAAGCTCTAAGTATGAGAAGATTACTCCATACAATAGTTAGAATAAAAAAACAAGATTAAAATACATTATAAAGCAAAAAATGTTTGTAAAGAGAGTACAAGTAATTTGTGTGATCCAAGTTACAGAGTCATGGTATAGGTTTAAACAGCAATCAAGCCATGAGTTTTCTGGTACAATCAGCACAAGTTTATACAATATTTGAAAAAAAACAAATTGACATTCACTTAGTCAAAGAGGGAGAAAGAGAGTAGGCTGGAAAATATAAATAGTAGTAAAGAGTTAGCTTGTAATAATTAAAAGTGTGGTGGGGCAGTAGCCCAGGAGGCAGGGGAAAAGGGGAAGTGAAAGGAGGATAAGTAATGTTTAGTCAGGCATTGAGCAGGGACAAAGCCAATGTATTTTTAGGTGATCTTTGAGGTGTGGAGTAGATGAGAGAGAGGTTAGTGTTTTAGGAAGGTTGTTCCAGATTCTGCCCACGACATCGGTAAAGAGTGAGTCACCAGCTTTGTTGTTGGATTTATTGTTGGCAATTAGTAACTTGCTAGCTGAGCATAGTGTTGTAAGATTTTATATGGGGAGATCAGGTTAGAGAGGATAGGAGTATTAGTAGGTGGTACAGAAGTTTTTGTGTGATCACAAGTTGATTGTATCGTAGTTGGTTTTGTAGTTTTAACCATTTGAGTTGTTTGAGGTTGAGACAGTGGTGGGTTCTATATGGACAGCCAGTGGCAAATCTGACTATATTATTATAGCTAGTTTCAAGCTTGGTAAGATTGTGCTTAGATAGATTGGTATAAATGGCAGAAGCATAGAATAGGGTAGAAGTAAGATGAGCCTGGGCAATGGTGGTTCTAGCCAGTTGTGTAAGGAATGGTTTGATTCTATACAGAGAGCCTAGTTTTTTATTGATAGTTTGAATAGTATTATTGATACAGTCATCAAAGCTGAGGTTATGATCAATGGTTATGCCCAGAAGGCTTGCAGTAGGATCAGGGGAAATACAAGTTCCATTATAGGAGGTAATATTGAAGTGGATCTGTGGAGATTTTTGGGTGGGAGTGAAGAGTAATAATTTGTTTTTTTTGGGGTTGAGGAGGAGACATTGATCAGTAAACCACTTTTCAACAGTGTTAAATACAGTTTGAGTAAGGGTTTGCAGAGAGGATGAGGACTTAGCAGTACAGATTAGAGTAGAGTCATCAGGGTATTGTATGCAAGTGGCTTGTGGAACAACAGTGTAGAGATTGTTAATAAAAATAGAAAAAAGAAGAGGGCCTAGGATAGAGCCTTGAGGGACTCCAGTGTTCACAGGGAGGGGTGTGGAAAGATTATTGTCCCAGAGCACTGCTTGATGTCTGTTATCTAGATAGGATTTAAACAAAATAATAGCTTGTGGGTCAAGAGATTGGGCTTTTAGAGTACTGATAAGTAAGCTATGGTTGACCATATCAAAAGCTTTTGATAGGTCTATAAATAGAGCAGATGAGAGAGAGTTATTGTTTTGATTCCTGTTAATACAGTCAGTAAAGCTTAGTAGGGCAGTAGTGGTGCTACGAAAGGGTCTAAAGCCATGCTGACAGTTAGCAAGTAAGTTGTTATGGAGCAGGTGTTGAAGTAGTTGATGGTGGATACATTTTCCATTATTTTGGCTAATGGAGAGAGTAGAGCAATTGGTCGGTAGTTGGAAATGTCAGTGGATTTACCTCCTTTATGCAAAGGTATTATATGGGATACTTTCCATATGGAAGGGATGGTACCTTCTGTGATTGTTCTGTTTTTAAGGATGGATATTGTCTAAGCTAAGGCTTTGGCAGCTACTTGAAGGTATTCTGCTGGGAGGTTATCAGCAGAGGGAGTACAAGGTTTGAGTTTCTGAAGGAGTTTACAGATAAAGGAAGTTGGAACAGGTTGTAAATGTAAGAAGGAAATTGAACTGTTTGTATATTGTAAAGGAGAGGGGGTGGTGGGTGTTAGTGTTTTTGTTAAAGTTTGAATAGCTTCAGTGAAGTAGTTGTTAAAAGTATTGGCTATTTGCAAAGGACTACCATGGGGAATAGAGTTTGGGGCTGGAGTTCTAGCCTGCCCTGGTTTGAGAAGTTTATTAATGCCTGACCAAAACTTTTGAGGGTTGTTGAAGTTTGGAATAGTAGTTTTTTTTTGTCTAACAAAATGTCTTTTTTGGTAGCGTTTCTTAATTGCTTAAAGTATAAGTGATCAGCAGAGTTCTTTGAGGCTCTCCATTTAGCCCATATTTTGTTCCGTAGGAACATTTTTTTCTCTGGTTTGTTTTGTGAGCCAGGGGGCTATTTTACTCCTTACATGGGAGGAGTGGATGGGGGCGTGACTATTTAGGATTTGAAGGAATGAAGTATTAAAGTAAGAGACTGCTTCATCCAGTTTGAGTTGCTTTAGAGGTGACCAATTACAGGCTTTTAGCTCGTTTTGAAAGTTTTCTGCTTGGAAGTATTTTTAGAACGAAAGGTGACCATATTGTTATTATTAGAGCTGTATTTCTTTTGTTTTATTATGAATGTTAGTACATGATCACTAATGTCGTCTGGGAGTATTCTGACTTTATAAGAATCAGGATGACTGTTTATAAGGATCCAATCGAGAGTAGTTTCCTTTTTACTAGGTTTATGGAATCTTGTGGGGGAGTTTATAATTTGAGTGAAGCCAAATAGGTTTATGTGGGTGTTTGGATTAGGGGAGTTACATGTGGTCCAGTCTATGTTAAAATCACCAAGTACTATAGTTTCTTGAGGTAGGAGAGTAGATAAGCTGCTAAGAATGTTTTCGAGAGTGGTAATATTACCTGGAGGGATGTAGGAGCAGATTATATAGATAGATTTAGCACTATTAATTTGATGTTTGACAGTAAAAGTTTCAGCATTGGTATTTGAGGGTAATAACACATCAACAGGTGAAACAAGAAGTTCATATTTATACAAGATGGCTACACCTCCACCTTTTTTGGATGTACGGTCGGATCTTAGGATGTTATATACAGCTGGGTTTATTTCTAGGTCATGAGTAGAGGGTTTTAACCAAGTTTCAGTTAGGCAAAGGATATCAAATGCATGAGCTTGTAAAAGAGCATGCAGTTGGCTAATTTTGTTATTAATGCTACGGATATTGAGTTGAGCTATTCTGAGTGAGATCCCTGATGTTATAGAGGAGGAAGCATCGTTAAATGATTGTTTTTGTAGATTGTCAGTTTGTGGAATTGGGCCAGGATTAGGATGAATGTCTCTGCCTATTAGAAGGTTTAAAGAATGTGTCATTGCAGTTTTTATAATTTTCAACAAATATAAAATAATTAAATCAGTTGCAGTTTAACATTTCAAGCATGTATGTACATGTCAAGAAGGCAATTCTCTTTCTTCCACAAAGAAAAATAAATCTACAAGTGGGGTGCACCTTTTAAAATAGATTTTTAGGGATAAACTTAAAGCCATTCAGTTTTAAGTAAATCCTTTTTTAGAATCCTATTTCCATGGGGCCATAATATACTAAAACATGATATGGACTAATCTCAAGCTGTCTAATGGTAGTCATTTTGAATCGTTTAGCAAAACCGCTAAAACTGCTGCCAACACCACAAACAGGGAAGTCAATAAATCCATTTCATCCAGTGGTCTCTATATATAGCTAATAACCAAAGCCATTTATGGATTCCAGAGTATAACTTCCATCCAGGGTTAGACCTAAGACTTCCAAATGAGGTAGGAATCATTATCCTGAAAAATAAGTGCATTCTGACTTAATTGACCCAGGAAGGAATTACCCAGGGAGACATAGTCCAATGACACAGAAACTATGATAGAAAAAAAATGACCACATTCCACAAATTAACTCAATATAATAAAATTAAGTTTGAGTCCCCTTTCAAATATTTTTTAGAAATCCTCCCTTCATAATTCTGTTAAGAAGCATATCAAATCAGCAACATCCATATGACTAGAAGAGTCAAATGAAAACACATTTTGTGGATGAGGGTAAGACGGCCCACACAGCCTATCTGGACCTTGCCAAGGCCTTCGACACCATCCCCCACTCTGGAATCATAGATAAACTTACTAAGCTGGGTATAAATCCCTAGGTCACTCAATGGGTTGCCAACTGGCTTACTGACAGAACCCAGACTGTAAAAGTAGCCCACTCCAAATCCAGCTCCAGACAAGTGACAAGTGGAGTACCTCAGGGTTCAGAACTGGGACCGCTCTTGTTTGGCATCTACTTCTCTGAAGTACAGGCTAACACTAATGGACTCTGGCTAACAATATTCGCAGATGACTGCAAACTGGGAGCCATTACTGAATCCCCAAATGATGTGGATATTCTACAAAAGGGTCTTACAGAAACAGATGCTTGGTGCCAGAGCCATGGGCTCAAGCTTAATGCCAAGAAATGTATAGTTATCCCCTTTGGGAAAAACCATGTACACATAAATTGCCACATAGGTGGCAATACACTAAACACCGAAAGTGTGATGAGAGACTTAGGGACATAGGCAGACAGTAGTCTCATCTTCAATAACCACATCGCCACAACAGTCAGGAAATCCTTTTATGTGGCATACCTCATCACTAAGGGCTTTTCATCCAGAAAAAAGGAGGTCATTGTCCCGTACAACGCCGCATTTGGTATGTACCTCACAAGACATCTGCAACAGCTGGAAAGCCAGCAGAAGTACCTCACTAAAAGAATCACAGGCCTAAAGCAGATGCTATATACTGACTGTCTAAAAAAACTCCAGCTATACTCTGTGACATATCGTCTACTCAGAGGCAATCTCTGCTTAACATACAAGGCCACGTCAAACCCTGAGCTGTTGGACATGCTCCACTTAAAGAAATTGCAATCCCTCAGAGCCACACACTCCAGGGATCTAAACCTTGTCATCACCATGAACAAAAATTGCTGGAGGGATAGGTTCCTGACCCACAGACTCTCCATACTCTGGAATAGACTGCCCATACATGTCAAGCAGAGCACCTCCTTGGCGCTCTTCAAAAGGAACCTTGATGATTGGATGGGAGATAGGACATTCACCCCAGGGATCACGTCAGTCACCCTGCTAGACAGGGGTCCAGGGAAGTAAATATTGTGGGAAAAAATATCCAGGGAATTGTTATGGCTAGGCTTGTATAGGCCCTAGGGCTGATAGCTTAGTACCAACCTATGAACCTATAATACATTCCACTAGACATATCCATAAACATTTTATTGCACATATCAATCTGACTGGGTCTATGTTCAACAATCAAATGAAACTTTCATCAAACAGATATTAATTGAGCTCAAAACATCAAATGTTGCTTTTGCCGAACACTCATATCTCCAAAAATAAAATCATTGAATATCCATAGTTGGCCAACATAGCGAATGTCTGATGATGCTGTACAGTAAAACTAAATGAAAATAACCTTAATAAAAACACCTTCTCAAGTGCACTCTATATAAGATAAAGTAAGAAACACCTTTTATATGTAAATAAACAAGGATATTATCTCCTTATAAATACTTCTGTAAATGTATACTGAAATATATTTTTAAAGGCATATTTCGACATAAGGAAACATACCCTTTCCCCATTGTAGTACAATCTTGAAGTTGGTATTTATAATTAGCAGAGGGTGTGGGGGATGCAGCCCTCCTGGAAGAAGAGGATTACATGAACACCATACAATCTTTATGTGGGGGTTATCGCATTTACATTCAAATCTGAGCTCTGTAGCACTCCATGTTTGGTTGTTAGCAGCTTCTTTCTACATTGTAGCAAGCAGTTTGCTACAATTTAAAAGTATCTCTTTTTAACTAAAACTTGGGCACTGTAGCACTCCATAAAGGCAGCGCATAAACTATAGCAACTGTTTGCTACATTTGCAACAAGCAGTTTGCAACAGTTTAAAAGAGGAATTTTTTTTCTAATAAAAAGTATGTAACAAGGGTCAGAGGCAAAACACAAAAATAGGGCCTAAATGGCTGGGGTGAGGGGAGGGTGTCCCAGTAGAAGGAACATACATTTTCTTTTTTTTTTTTTCCTTTTTTTTACTCATAACATAGGCAAAGGGTGTTGGTTGAGTCAGATACTCTTCTGGTACTGGCAGATTTAACAGCCTAGCATGTTACCTGATCTTAGCAAGTGAAACAGGGGGTGCTTAGCATTTGTTAAGATTGGGTCAGTGCTTAACTGATTTGTCTTTTTTCGGATATCAGAGCATAATCACTGCACTCCATGCACTACAATGTACTTATACACAAGGATGATTCAGTCCTTTGGTGGAATGCATGCTTTTTGATTTTTAAAAACTTGTTTCTGAGGCAAGAAATAATAATTTCTGGAGTTTTTGTGACATCTTGTGTTGGAAATGTGAAGACAAATTCCCTGTTTATACCAGCTATGGTTAGTTTGTCATCATGTACGTTTTTTCAAAAGTTATCTTAAAAGGTTTAATAGAAAAGTGTAATTATTATAAACATCCTTCCTTGTGCTGTGCATTAGAGTGAAACAACCATCAAGCTGTATGCACTAGAGTGAAACAACTATCCCTGTGCAGTGCAGACTAAGAATATAGTGCCTGTAGAGGTGATCACTCTGTTTTCACCACTTACAAATTGTTTCTTCTCCTGACAGGTTTGTGATAGGTTTTCTTAACTTTTAATAAAAATGTGAACTTGTTATGAACAGCTGTCATTGTGCAACATGCATAAGAGGCTGATGACTATGATATATATATATATATATATATATATATATATATATATATATATATATATATATTATTTTTTTTTGTATAATTTTTTCCTATTGATTGGTCTCATCTTCTAGCCACTGGTTGTGAGAAAGTAGTTTTGATTCAAGCATTGGTTATGCAAAGCTGTTTCATATTCTCTATTTACAGTGGCTTTACTGTGGATATAGAAGTCTATATATAATGTCTATGAATACTGCATATTGGTTAAGTATTTGGGAGAATAAGCTCTAACTTTAAGTTTATTTATGGACAGTGTGTGACACAAATTGTTCATATAAGTATGGCTCAAATTTTTGTTTTTATTGAGGGAATTTGGGAACAGACTAAGTAATCAGTTGCAAAGCTGTTATATTCTTTTAAGGTCCAGTTGAATAAATGACATTACCACCTACATATAATTTAAAATGGTACAAAATGTCTGATGTAAGTGCATGCTTCATATTATGTGTAAAGTATGGCTATTTTTCTATATTTCATGTTTGTATATCCTTGTTACAGAAGTATAGCAGACACTGACACAAAACAATATGCTGAAGTGAACTGGAATTTTTGAGTTAAAGTGTTATTTCTTAAGGCTCAAAGTGGGAAGAATGTTTCATAAGTTTATTATTTTAAAGCTATAGGATCCAGAAAGACTTTGGCTGAACTTTTCATGGCTGAAATATTTATTAGAGGCTTGGCATATCTGAAAAAATGAAACCATAATTCACAGATGGGAAGAAGTTTGATAACATCCTGCTGAATGAAATTATGAAAATGTCTGTTCTTGTGGATAATATGTTTATAAATGTTAGCTGTATCTGTATATATACACACACACACACACACACACACACACACACACACACACACACACACACACACACACACACACACCCCTCTCTCTCTCTCTATATATATATATATATATACATATATATATATATATATATATATATATATATATATATAAATATATATATATATATATATATATATATATATATATATATATATATTTCATATGTATGCTTCTATGCATATGTAACACTAGTGATTCCAGAAAAGGCTAAAATGGTGTTGATTGCTGATTTATCATTGATGTGGGAAGCAGGATGCATATGGCTTAACCTTTTTCATTTGCACTATGCAGTACACATCTGTGTATATGTGTTAGTATGTGTGAATATGTGTACATGCAGCTGTGTGTCTGTGGGGGGGGGGTACATCCTGCTCTGTGTCTGTCTCTCTGTCTCTGTATGTCTCTCTGTCTCTCTCTCTCTCTATCTCAAATACTCTCCTGCTCAAAGTCTGAGCAAAGTCTGATCCATGGAAGGAAAATAAATCTAAGTGGGTTTAGTGGAGGAATATATCAACTGAAATTTCTGTTTCTGGAATATTCCGTCTTCTGTAAATTCAGTGGTTTCAGAATTAATATGGGGGCATAGGTGTAACTCAGTTTCAGAATCTACGATTTTGTAAGGAATCTCTTTTAACTTTTTGCAGTGTTGGACCTCTCACACATTTGTTTTTGTGTGTGTGTGTGTGTGTGTGTGTGTGTGTGTGTGTGTGTGTGTGTGTGTGTGTGTGTGTGTGTGTGTGTGTGTGTGTGTCTGTGTGTGTGAGTGTGTGTGTGTGTGTGAATATGTGCATGTATTTATATGTTCGTTATAACTTTTTCAGAAAATTTTGAAACAGTAATAATTTTACATTCGTATGGTTGGAAACAAGTCCCTCCTTTCATCTATTTTCAACTCCTGATTTAAGCATTTCAGACATGTAAAGAGAAGGCCCTGACCCTGCAAGCAATAGGCATAAGACAGGAACAAGCCCTGGTTATGATGCTGGTCCTTTGCAGGGTGAATGCAGATCATATACATACCTGGGAGGAATGAGTTTCTCAAATTCCCCTACCTGCATGGCTTTGCAATGTAAGAGGAAAGCAAAAAAGACCAGGGAAAGCCCACACATAACAAGGCTGGACAAGAAATGTCCAGAAAGAAAGCACCTCATGAAACAAGCAATGTGAGGCAAAATTGCTAAAATGGGATGGAAACAAGTGTACAGTTTAATGTTTTGTTTGCTTTGGTTTGTTTCATCACAATCTAGTTTGGTAAAATATTTAATCATCAGAGTTGGCTCTTTGAAATAGAGTGATTGATTCTTGACTATATTCCAGACAATGTGGACAATGTGACCTAGGAACTATGAGAGTCCGCTGTGGTATACAAGTAAATGACCATGGTCATCTCACCTGACACAGATGGTGGAAGTCAGTATACATTTGGCTGTAGGAGTGCTGCTTTGACAGAGACTGCTCGTATTCCAGCCCATCAACACCAGAGTGCAGAAGTATGCACGTGCAACAGCTTGCCATATACTATTAGGAACATGGGAATCTTCTCACCTTCCACACGATGCCCTCCACAGATAAGGAAACTGATTGGCCATCACAAAAATGAAGCGTCCAGGCTCCACACTCACTTCTCCCTTCAGATTACTCAAACCCTAGGCCTTTTACAATTGAGGTCAACTTCCTTTGGAGTTGGGGGCCCACCCAGTAAAGAATTACATCAGACATACCTAGGTATGGGTAAGCACAGAAGCCTGAAGATGAAGGGTTCGAGGAAGAATTAAAAAAAAAAAAAAAGTATGAGGCAAGTAGTGTAGTGATATTGAGGAGAAGTTTTTTTTTTTTTGCTGTGGCTTACACCTGACTATTAAGCCTTCATCCTTGCCAAAATGTTATGAAGCTGATATGCATCACACAAAAACATAAGCATTAAAAGTAGATAAAGAGCACTTGACATTCTTTTTTTTCTTTTACTGTACCTTCTCTGTAAATCATAAACCATAGTTGGCCCACAGTTGAGTTACTGTTACCTTTTCCATACACATGTGCACAGTCATACAAACACAGACAAACACACAAATGCATATACACACCCACATTCACATCCATACACATACACGCACACTCGTGTGCATGCGCGCACACACACATACACACCTTGCTTTCTCTTTTGCCCTATGCATTCTTAAATTTGTAAAAAATGGATTTATATGTATTGGCTAGTATCACAACTGGAATGGATTGTTACAAATTGCCAGTGATGCAGATACAGCAAAATCCCCCAGAATGTACAACAGTATGATTTACATCACTAGACCATTTACAAACAAAACACTAAGAATACATCCACAGCTGTCAGGATGACACTGTATCAGGATGCCCTTATCTCCTCTCTGCACACTTCTTTTGACTGCTTAGACTAACGACAGAGATCCAGTTCAAAGGTGTAAGTCAGTTAGGTGTCACAGAAGTTGGAGCTGATCATCAAGGATACAAGCCAGGATATACCTGTTGGCAGACAACTGTTGTGGGAACCAAGAAACATTTTTTTTTTGTTTTTTTAATAAGAAAGTATAAAAACAAATAACAGTAAAGCATTTTCTATGCAGTGTGTTATCACCTACCCAAAAATGTAAGTTACTGTACTGAATCATTATTCTGCTATACATATACATACATACATGCATACATACATATAAATGTAAGTATGTACATATATAGATGGATATATACAGCATGTATTGTCTCTGCCCTTCTAAGACTGTATAAATTACAGTAGTTGATATTCAGTAGCAGCCCATGTACACCACAGGTTTCAAATAGGGAACAAACTATATCTGCATTATTGGCAGTTTGTAGCAATCTATTCCTTATGGGACAAATGCTGACAGCAGCAATGCAGAAGTTAAAAAAATGGCAGCCAGTGCCCATCAGAATTATAGTCAGGAGAATGTGTGAGTTATACTGCATAACCAAAGCTGCTAGTTTAAGGCTGATAAAGAAGTTTCATTATTTTTGAGCTAAAGTTCTTGGACATGTATCAATGAATGGTAAGTACACTGTTGGTCATTGTGACATTCCACTTTACTTGATTAGTATATTTATAAAAACAAATGGAATATAAATGTGTTCCAAGAATAAAGCAAATGGGCAGCAGATAAATAAATAAAAAGTATGATATTCTGATGATTAATTACATTCATAATATATATATATATATATTATATATATATATTATAATATTAATTCATCTAATATATTTGTTCATCCCTTTACTAATGTTTCATATGAGTTTAGAGTGTTAGCAGATTGCTGTACAGTCAATATAGTTTACCTGGCCTCTTGTATAGCATGCAAGAGTTTTTATATAGTTAAGACTAATCACCCCTTTTTTGAAAGGATGAGGGAGCATCTATATAACACTCGGAAGGGAGACACTAGAAGTGCATTAGCTGAACATATGTTAAAATGTGGACCCACACATAGTTTTAGGTTTAATGCAGTAGAAGTTGTTAAAGAAAGTCAAAGTGATTTCAGGAATTATACAGAGAGAAGGGAATTGTGGTGGATAATTAGTTAACAAGCAGATAAATTCCCTGGGTTGAATGAAAAGGTTTCTTTGAAGCCTGTTTTAAAATCCAGGGATCTTCCCCACTTCTAGAAGCTAGGGCTCTTTAAGATAGAGATGTTTTTCAATGTCTGTATTTTTATTGGCTGATTGTTAATTGTTCTTATTGTATATGTTGTTGCAGTGTTTTCTCTTGAATGGGCTGAGAAAACACTGTTGAGTGTGAAAACTCTTACCTCTTTTGTTTTATTAAACACATTTTGATTTTAAGTTTGCTGCCTGCTGTGTTTCTGCACTGAAGTTTGTTATTCATTTGTTTGGTTTTATTGTTTTCAACATAGTTAATTCCTTGTGGGGAGTTTGTTTATCTAAAGATGTTAATACAGTTTAATTACTTTTGTTGTTGTTGCTGTTGTTGTTTGTCTTTCGGCTTTTTCCTGGTAAGGGTTCGCCACAGCGGAACTCTGTTCCGCTAATGATTGGCAGCAGATTTTTATGAAACGCCAAGGTGCCAGCTCGACGCCCAACCTTCAACGAAGGCACACTCATCTACGCACGTATAGATGTAAATTAACTTATGTCACAAGTGATAATTCAATAAAGGTGTTTAAAAATAGAATTACTTAGCTCTATGTCTGTTAACAGATGAGCAAGATGACACAGATACCCTGACTTGGACAAGACTGCTTGAAACAATAAAGTCAGTGCCTTTCCCTACCTACTGGTTACTAGCAGGTTATGCTTCCTGAGTGGCATAACTGAGATAGCAAAATGCCAAGCATTAAAACCAAAAGCCTTTCTTTTTATAACACCATCTATGATCACAGTAGTTTCAAAAAATGTTTACTCAGACTTGCACATAGTGCTGGCTTTAGTGCCCATTGTAAATCTGAGACTATACCAACAGGAAAAGGTCCCATCGCCCGGACTTTTTCCTGTTAGTATTTCTCGTAATTTTTTTCTTTTTTTTTTTTTAATAAAAAAAAAAAAAAAAACTAAAACAGGAGACTTAAAGCAAATGAGGGAGACTGCACAGACAAAAATAAAAGGATAATCAGGTACCTTCTGCAAAATTAAAAAAGTACTTGATTATCCTTTTATTTTGTCTGTCCCAGCTCTCCTGAAAGTAAAATGTCTCCCAATTTTTTTTTTTACTTTTTTTTTTTTTTACTTTGAATTAAAAAAAAAAAAGCAACAGAGATCTTCCTTTCTCTGTTGCTTCCTCTGCACAGCTCTGATGTACTGCGTAAGCATGGGAACACAAGTCCCATACTCCCCGTGGGTAAAATCAGCATTACCCACACCCAGACATGGGTTATTGCTTAAACATAAAACTCTATGACTGTTCTACAAAGCTTCCACATGTCACTGTAATTTATGTGCTGGGAGAAGTTAATTGCGCAGTGTAAGCCTTTAAGTTTCATTGTGATAAGGGACATAGACAGGAGTTGTAAAATTCTATGTCAGTGCCCAAACAGCCCAATTTACCTACAAGTGTAGGCCCTTCTAATCCCTAAAAGTATACACTTAAACAATCAATTAATTAATAACCAGAGTAGCATCCTGAACAAAATTCCTTTAACAAATATATATATATATATATACATATATATATATATATATCATAAATGATAATTATGCCAATATTTTAATTTGAATATTAATACATCTCATTCTGCAAGTTATTTTGAAAAGTTTGTGCATGGTATATGAATGTCCATAGGTTCATAGGTTCATAGGTAGGTATTAGGCTATCGGCCCATGGGCCTAAGTAAGCCTAGCCAACAAGGTTCCCTGGCTTACACCACCCAAGAAAGTTAATTTACTGTGCCCCCGTCGAGCAGTGCCACAGAAGTGATCCCCAGGGTGTATATCCTATTTCCCATCCACTCATCAAATTTTTCTTGAAGAGTGCTAATGAGGAACTTTGCTTGACATAGATGTTTAGCTTGTTCCAGAGTATAGGAAGTCTCTGGGACAGGAATCTATTGCTCCAGCATGTCCTGTTTATTGTGGTGACAAGGTTTAGGTCCTGAGAGCATGTAGCTCGGAGGGATTGGGATTTCTTTAGGTGTAGCATGTCCAACAGCTCTGGGTTTAACAGAGCTTAATATGTTAGGCAGAGATCTCCTCGGAGTAGGCGATATGCTACAGAGTAAAGCTGGAGTTTTTGAGACGGTCAGTGTAGGGCATCTGTTTGAGGCCAGTAATCCTCTTTGTGAGGTACTTCTGTGGCCTTTCCAGCTGCTGCAGATGTCTTGTGAGGTACATTCCAAAAGGGGCGTTGTACTCTATAATGGGTCTAATGAGTGCCAAGTAGAGGGGAACAATGACCTCTTTTTTCCTGGATGAGAACCCTTTTGTGATGAGGTATGCCACATAGAAGAATTTCCTGACTACTGTGGTGATGTGATTATCAAAGGAGAGACTACTCTCCACCTGGGTCCCAAGGTCTATTATCACACATTCGACATTAAGTAGACTGCCGTTTATGTGGTAGTTCATGGATACAGAGTTTTTACCAAAGGGGATGACAATACACTTTTTGGCATTAAGCTTGAGGCCATGCCTCTGACACCAGGCATCTGTCTCAGTGAGGCCCTTCTGTAGGATGTCCACATCATTTGGGGACTCAACTATGGCTCCTAGTTTGCAGTCATCTGCGAACTCCATTAGCCAGAGGCCTTCTGTGTTAGCCTGTACTTCAGAGAAGTAGATACCAACCAGGAGAAGTCCCAGGACTGAACCCTGTGGTACTCCACTTGTCACTGGTTTGAAGTCAGATTTGGAGTCTGCAACTTTTACAGTGTGGGTTCTGTCAGTGAGCCAGTCAGCAACCCATCTTGTGACGTAGGGATTTATACCTAGTTTAGTGGGTTTAGCTATAATTCCAGAATGCAGGATGGTGTTGAAAGCCTGGTGAGGTCAAGATAGGCTGTGTGAACTACCTTACCCTCATCTACGGCTTTGGTGACTGCCTCAAAGAAGTCGATCAGGTTCAGAAGGCATGATCTGCCTTTCACAAACCTGAACTGGGAGGGGTCCAGAGTTTGGAGGTTACCAATGTCTTTGTTTATGAGTTCCATGATGATACGTTCCATGGCTTTGCAGACCAGGCTTGTCAGGCTAATAGGGCAATAGTTCCCAGGATCAGTGGTGGCTCCCCCTTTGTGGAGTGGGATAACTGTTGCTGTGTGCCATTCAGTGGGCACAAAGCCTGACGTGAGACTATGACTGAACACGGTGCCTAGGTGGGGAGCCAGTTCATTCTGAAGTTCATATAAAACGCAGCCTGGGATGTTGTCCGGTCCCATGGATGCTGTGTTTTTGGTTTTAGAGAGTGCAGCTTTTACTTGCATAGATGTGATTACAGGGACTCTGCATTCTTCCTGTATAGATATGGACCCTTTAGGGGGTGAGAGGGGGGTAAAGTTAGCACTGAACCTATCTGTCAGGATGTTGGCAATATCAGTTGGTTCTGTAATTTTTGTGTCGTTGTGCTGTAACTCAGAGCAGACCATGTTGTACTTTGTTGTACTTCATATAGTTAGTGACATCGAGCATTGTGTAACCTGATAGAAAGTTATCATCGATGAATGTTTCTCCCTAACACAGTTTGTAGTAGTACGTATATTTGAGTTTCTGACTAAAATGTTGAAAACTGCTAAAGACACAATGAAAGTACTCTCATGACTTTGATGACTGCCAATACTTTTACCAAAAGTTTTTGGTATACAATTAGAATCTTTCCTGTTCCACAACAGCAATGAACATCTTTGCATTTTGCTCCAAACTGAATCCAAATAATAAAAAACCTCTCCACTGGAATTGGAAACAAATCCTTTAGGGCCAGATCTTTTTAACTCACAGTTCATTACAATCATGACATGGTCAGATGAAATGGCATATCAATTTTCAGTTCAAATTTTTGGAAGCTGTCAAAGATACAAACAAGTATTGTCAGGTTAAATACAGGTGTACAGCACTGGTAATTAGCAGTAGCTGTCAAACCAATTCCCAGTGTACTCCTCTGACAGACAGGCTTCAAAAGGTTCAACAGTATCACTGTGTTCTGTTCCACCCAAAATGGTGACTTTTTAATATCAGTGTGCAAAGTACCCTTCTAGGGTGGAACTGTCAAACAGCAACATCGTAGTGTACAATTTAATATCCTATGAGTAAGATGCTGAAAATTCAGTCCTAGAACATTTAAAAATGTCCAGGTTATGGCAATTTGGTAAAATTATAAAATAAATTCATCAAGATAGCAGTTCCCCTATAAATAGTTTGTATGTCCTTACCACTTTGTGGTGAGCTTCTGAATACTGAAGACACGTTACCTCTCCTTTTTAATTTCTCCATATGTTTTGGGTTTCAAATGCTGTGACAAGAATGGACCCCATTCCTGAATCAGGGTATGATTACAGTTCTAGATTTTAGTATTTCTTCAGTCTTTGATGTTTGCCAAGCATGCTCTTCTCAACACTTACAAGGTACCTAAAATTGTTTCATTCTGTAGTACAACGGGAGCTACATATATTGGTAGCATATTTAAGTATAATTTAAAATTATTTGTAATTAGCCTATTGCTCCTACCACTAGTGGAACTATCTGGGAATCTTTACACAATATGGCTTTAGTTTCTGCTTGTGTATCCTGGTATTTTATGACTTTTTGTCTCTCAGTATGTAGGATACTATAATCAATGTATATAGCTATTTTAATGATTAATGATACTTTTGTCCTTTTGTCATTTTTTTTCTTTGACTGCTATGCCTGGTTTTCTTGTTTCGACTTTCTTAACTCTTGACACTGGAGAATACCATGTGTTAGATCTTCATTTTCAACAATGCTTTATAGGTTCATAGGTTCATAGGAAGTTACTAGGCTAATGGCCCTAGAGTCTTTACAAGCCTAACTATGTTAATCCCAAGTATCCCTATTTGCTCTTTTTTGGGTAGTTAAGAATGAATTTATGAATGGAGCAGGTCTGTGATCAACACCGGCTACCCCTGTCTATGAGGGACAAGGGTGACACTCCAGGGGCGAATTTGCGGTCTCCCATCCAATTATCTAGGCTGCGTTTGAATAAGGTCAGTGAGGAGCTCTGTTTTACATGAATAGGGAGTCTATTCCAGAGAGGCAGCAGTCTCTGGGAGATATATCTGTCTCTCCAGCATGATCTGTTAATGTCACAAGCTAAGACGAGATCTCTAGGGCGATTAACTCTTGAGCCATTTGATTTTCAGATGTGTAGCATTTCCATTAGGGCAGGGTCGGACATTGCCCTATAGGCCAGGCACAACTCTCTTCTCAGCAGCCTTTAAGATACAGAGTAAAGTGAAAGGGCTTTCAGCTTGTCCACGTAGGTCATGATTTGGAGACCCCTGAGGTCTCTCCAGCTGCTGCAGGTGTCTGGTGAGATATATAAAAAAGGGTGCATTATACTCTATTAGTGGTCTGATGAGAGTCGAGTACAGTGGAGTTATAATATTCCTTGACCTGTATGCTATGCCCTTGCTTATGAGGTGCACTACGTAGAAGGCTTTCCTTACCACTGTGGAAACTTGGTGATCAAAGTTCAGATTGCTATCAACCTGTGTTCCCAAGTCTTGCACCACTAGGTTGGAACTCAGGGGGGTACTCTCAATATTGTAATTTGTAAGGAATTCCATTTTGCCAAAGATGTGTGTGTGTATGTACATATATATATATATATATATATATATATATATATATATATATATATATGTGTGTGTGTGTGTGTGTGTGTGTGTGTGTGTGTGTGTGTGTGTGTGTGTGTGTGTGTGTGTATGTATGTATATATATATATATATATATATATATATATATATATGCAGGCAAGCCCCTTGCATCCTCCATGTGGGGGACTGTGCCCCCCATAAATGTACTTAGAAGTGGGTCCCTGTTTGGGTAGGGTATGAATCGATTCGGTGTGTCTGTGTTGATGGGAAGTTTGTGATATGAATGGCTACTTGAAAATATTAACATGCAAAAATCTTTGACTGTGTAACTTGGATAATATGGTTCACCACTTTTAAAGTTATGGGTTTTCCTACCCAATTTGGGAAGTAGATAAAATAATTAAATGCTACACCAATAGCCATGAAATGGATAATGTAGTATCTGTCACTCTCTTCCCAATTAGATCCAATACAAAATAAAACTACTCATAAGTTCATAGGCAAGTACTAGGCTAACTGTTGTTGTGGGCCATTGTAAGCCTATCTAATTTTCCTTGATGAGAGTCAAACCCTATACCTCTTGTCTGTGAGGTAAACATCTTAACCATTATGCCAACGCCCATCATTGTCTGCAAACTGATAGCAGAATGAGCATACACACACAAGTTGACTGCAGCGAGATTGGAACCCCTATCTAGCTATGTACAGTAGCTACAGAACACAGTGCCACAGCACAAGTAACGCTCATTATCCCATTTACCCATTAACTTAGATCACCTATCCCATTTACCCTTTAACTTAGATCACCTAAGTGCATAACTTAAGAACATTTGATAACTAGAATTAAGCATAACAACTAAGTCAACACAATATCAAGTTAAGGAGGTTCTATTATTTTGTTTTAGCTTGTGCAAGATGATCTTTACCTAACCCAAGCTCTCCGATTGTATCTCTCACAGATGATTTGGAGACCTTTGATGTATGCAATTATTTTTTTTAAATATAAGCTAAACACGGACATATTTTATGTAGTTCCCTTTCATATAGAACTAACTAAAAATGGCATATATGATGGGATTTTGGTTAGAATTCCATCAAGTTCAAGTGCGTGGGAGTTTATCTAAGCACTGTCATCAGCAACATGAAAAACGAAACCACTGATAATCTAGGAAGTGAAATAGCTTTGTAAAGTGATAGATAACATAACCTTCCACTCTCACTAAGGAGGAGGATTATAATCTGTAAATGAAACATGATACTCTGCCTGCTGTATTCATTATGAACATCTGCCTTTTTCTGTAATAGACAGAGACTGTTTCATATCATTAGGAGTGTTAGACAATTCTTATGCAAGGATAAATATGCCAGCATTGTTTATATTGAACTAGGTTATGCAACCACAGAAGGAGATATGTGCCCCCCCAACTTGGACTTACTTTATTGGATTATAATGCTTTATTCACAGCTGCCATGACATGGGCTAAAAAAAAGATGCCACTAGTTGAAAAAAACAGTCATAAGTTCACACAATGTGAATATGAAAGCCATTTTTGCATAATATTCTGAATCAGTTACCTGTTAATTTGAATTTAAAACACTCCTCATTTGGTCTTATTTATTTTTATTTATCTATTTATTCCATTTGTTAGCTAGGCTAACCAAACTGTCCTAAATTCACCCCTTTCCTGCGGAGGCCTAGAAAACAAGCTCCACACTATCAATAAACAGAGAAAAGGCTCACCCAGACTCTGCCCAACTTGCTGTGAGGGGAAAAGTTGTTTTGTTTTTGCTTTCTTGTATTTTGCGTTACTTCATTGTCTTCTTCTATTTTCTATATTGTGATTAATTTTCTTTACACCAAGTTTTAATTGTATTCTTTTTTAATTGCATATTTAAACTAGGAAATAGACCACATCTGTGTCTTTGTGAGTCACACAGAAATTAAGTATTTACCCACCCTTTTACCCTGATGTTGTCTTTTTAAACTCAACCTTCTTTCTAGTTCCCTGCACCATATGTTAATTTGACCACATATCTCCTTCCCTCCACTCTTTCATTGGCTATTATCATTAAGCACAAAATTTTAATTTTGTGAAATCACTCCCCTTCACCTATTTCAATTTATTGGCCATCCCACTATATTCCATAGAACCGGAATACAAAGTGCTCACCCCTTCCAATCTATCTTGCTATTTAAAATTAGTGGCTCTCCACTTAAATAGCTAAAGCTTAAGTTACTCCATGTTTCATATCTAACTGCTTAGTGCACACTGCAGCTCTTAGTTTATTAAATGCTTTTTTTTCCATATTACCTTTAAAATCTGCAACATCTACTCCAAGATCATCAACTACTATAGAGGCCCCATTCTGCCTCTCTAAAGTCATCCTGAGAATAATGCTTCTGTTTTGTTCCTGTTGAGAGAAGGAGCACAGGAACATTATTTCCTGCTGACTGCTAATCACTAGAAAGCCTAATAATGGCTTCATGGGTACCAGTTTGAAATTTATGCTTATAATCTCCTCCTGGTGAGAGAAGGAGCAGAGTGCATAGATTCCTGACTCTTTCTGATCGGGAAATGAGTGTCTGTGCTTGACCTTCCTGATTGATCTGGTTGTTTTACAAAGCATCTACCAGGAAAAAGTTACTACAAACCTACATCTGGGACAAGACTGTCGATCACCAAACAGGTTGTGGCCAGCTTCTCATCTTGGGATTAGTGCTACTGTTTTACTTCTGGTGAGAGAAGAAGCAAAGGAGCACTGTATCCCAGCAGAGTGAAGCTGTGGTGAGACCAGCAGTAGTAATAGTCAGGCAGTAGCCATTCAGATGACTCCCCTCTTTTCATCCTTCTTGACAAGCTATTTCTTTCTTTTCAGTAAGTACTGCTTGATTTGCTTCTAACTTCAGAATAGTTGCCTAAACACTTTATCCATAAATGATCAGGCTTTACTTATTAGCTTCTCCTCAACTGTTTGGGACTGCCCTGGATAGCCACAGACACATTGAGTTGACATTTTTTCTGTAAAAGCACTATTGAAATTTACCAATACCCAGTTGCACACATGACAACTAGTTTGCAGTGACAGGTACTGCCCCCAGAGTTGCCAGAGTTGAAAACCAGATACTCCTCATGTTACTTTATATTCTCACTTCAACAGTCTAATCATAAAAACTGCGGTGGTGGTGCTGCGGTAGCGTTGTCGCCTCATAGTTAGACGTTGCCCGTTCGATTCTCAGTTAGAGCATCTTCTGTGTAGCGACATGCGTGAATGGGCGTTCCTTCGTTGAAGGTTGCGCGTTAGGCCCAGCAAGCCAGCACGTAAAAATCTACTGTCAATCATTAGCGGACCGGAGTTCCGCTGTGGTGACCCCTAACCGGGAAAAGCCGAAAGACACAAACAAACAAACTGTCTAATCATAAATTAAAGGGTCTGTTGCAATGAATATGAACTTTCCCACTACCTCCATTACCAGCTTAGTGGATATGGGCATTCTGTGGCAAAGTAGAAATTTCCTTATGTTTACTAACAAACAGTTAATTCCAAACCAACTGATTTGATGTGAGAGGTGTATTTACATAATGTCACTGGAGGCAAAGCTCTCACATGAAAGCACTCCTATTGTCAATAAGGTTGTCAGTAATACACACACTGCACCCATCACACACAATTCAAAGTAGACACATAGACCCACATATCCTGAGGCACTTAAATGTAAACTACCAAAACCCTAAAGACCTCCTGGACAAAGTACACATAACAAAGATCCTCAGCAACCCCAAATGCACTCTTTCAAAACAACACCCATATCAATACATACACATCTCATGGAGCTTCTACGTCTAAGCCCATAAGGCAAGTCACAACAGAATCCAACATTCTAGACACTGGAGACTCCACTGTGAGGCACACTGATGTCCCTCTCGGCAAGCTGAGTAAGGAGAAAGTCACAGTCAGTTGCTTGTCAGTTGCCAGGATAAGCCACATTACACATGAACTCAGGTGATTGGACCACAAGTACCAGTATGACTCAGTCATAGTCCATGTGGGTGTAAATGACCTGAGACATACTTCCGTACACTACATGAACAGAGACATCATGGAGGTTATGGAACATGTGTCCCAAGCTGGTGAAAGCTTAGCGTTGAACACCATTTTACCTTCTCCTGATGATGCCACAATACGAACAAAATATGACTGACTTTGATGATTGGCTTAGTTTATGGTGTCATTCTAAGGGGGTGCAATATTTGCCAGCATGGAAGGAGATGGTCAGCAGACCATGCTGCTTTGCCAGGGCTGGTCTGCACCTCTTCCCTCTAAGCTTTCAAATATTAGCTAAAACACTGTCCTCTGCCATAGTGCCTTTTTTAGGCAATACCAAACTGAAAGTACTTCTGACATAGCAAATCAAAACCAAGAAAATCTAAAGGTGTTACTGCTCAATTCTAGGAGTCTAAACAAAAAACTCCACTCCCTAGAAGCTCTCTTCACCCAAGAGAATGCTGACGTCTGTGTAGTCACTGACACATGGTTTAAAGCCGCAGACAGCACACCAACAATGCAAAGTTATAATGCCTTCCACACATTTAGACTAGCAACTACACATGCAGGGACCAAAGGTGGAGGTGTCTTGATTTACATCAAAAATAAATATACCTCAAGGCTGGTCAAACAGGACAATGCACTTGAGATTCTTTGTGTTCAAATCACCATAAGCAAAATCAAATGCCACATCCTTGCAAGCTATAGGTCTTCCTCTATGACCCAGGAAACCCATAACATGTATTTAAATCTATTGGAAACACAAACCATCCAATCCAATACCATATTCATGGGTGACAATAATGACCCCACTATTAAATGGGAATCATACTGCAAACTAGGAGCCATAGTCAAGTCCCCAAATGATGTGGACATCCTACAGAAGGGCCTCACTGAGACAGATGCCTGGTGTCAGAGCCATGGCCTCAAGCTCAATGTCAAAAAGTGCAGTGTCATCCCTTTGGTAAAAACTCTGTACCCATGAACTACAACATAGGCAGCAATCTACTTAACACCGAATGCGTGATAAGAGACCTTGGGATCCAGGTGGACAGTAGTCTCTCCTTTGATAGTCACATCACCACAGTAGTCAGGAATTCCTTCTACATGGCACACCTCATCATAAAAGGGTTCTCATCCAGGAAAAAAGAGGTCATTGTTCCACTCTACTCGTCACTCATTAGACCCATTATAGAGTACAACGCCCCTTTTGGAATGTACCTCACAAGACATCTGCAGCAGCTGGAAAGGCCACAGAAGTACCTCACAAAGAGGATTACTGGCCTCAAACAAATGCCCTACACTGACCGCCTCAAAAAACTCCAGCTTTACTCCGTAGGATATCGCCTACTCTGAGGTGATCTCTGCCTAACATATAAAGCTATGTCAAACCCAGAGCTGTTGGACATGCTACACCTAAAGAAATCCCAATCCCTCCAAGCTACACGCTCTAGGGACCTAAACCTTGTCATCACAATAAACAGGACACATTGGAGGGATAGATTCCTGTCCCAGAGACTTCCTATACTCTGGAACAAGCTACCCATCTATGTCAAGCAAAGTTCTTCATTAGAACTCTTCAAGAAAAATCTTGATGAGTGGATGGGAATTAGGAAATACACCCCAGGGATCACTTCTTTGTCTCTGCTTGACAGTGGCACAGGAAAATAACTTTCTTGGGTGGCGTAAGCCATGGAACCTTGCTGGTTAAGCTTACGTAGGCCCTTGGGCCAATAGCCTAGTACCTACCTATGAACATATGAACCTATAAACACCAAATGTACAGTCATAGAGACTCTGGATTTTGTAAACACAAAGTCCCTGGACCAGATTGTCAATACACCAACATGTGGTACAACTGTACTGGATCTGATCCTCACTAATATGGGAGATTGCTTCACACACCCTAGTGTAATGTCTTCACTGGTAAGGTCAGACCACAAAATGGTCTCTTTTGAAGTAAAAATAAAACCTGGAACCCCAGCTAACCCAGGAATATTCAGGAAGTACTATAAGACTAAATTGCTTCTATTAAGTGATAACCTGGCAAAATTTCAGGCTCCCATAAACCCTGAGAATACTGCTGCCTATGCAGAACTGTTCACAGAAACCCTGTACAAGCATGTTAATAGCTGCATAGAGGCAGCTGTACTCACCAGGAAGAAGTACATAACTAACTCAAAAAACAAGCCAACCTGGTGGAATCACAACATCAGTAGACTTTATACCAGAAGTAAGAAAATCATAGTAAATATTAGGAGGTGCAGCACCCAGCAGGATAAAACCAGTCTCATCAAACTAAACAAAAAATTTGGAGGACAAATAATGTTTACCAAGCCAAATTGGAGGTAAATTTCACCTCCCAGGCCAAGGATAACCACAAGGCATTATTTAGCTATGCTTGCAAACTCAAAGGCAATACACAATTGTATGCAGAGCTCATTGTAAATGGAGCCACATATACTGAGCCAGAAGCTATAGCAAACCTACTGGCTGACAAATTAAGCTGCAACTTTACCACCTCTCTTCCCATCAACCTTCCCTCAGGAAATACCATCAAATATACCTCCTCCTGCTATCACTAGGGAGCAGGTCCTTAATGCTCTCCCTAAGGCCAAGAACACTGCATCAGTGGGCCGAGAAAATAACCCAGGATGCTTTCTAAATAGCATGAAACATGATCTATTGAGCCATTTGGAATTGCTATTTAACTGTAGCCTCCAAACAAACTTTGTACCTTATGAATGGAGAACTGCAACAGTTATCTCTCTGCACAAAGATGGGCCATCTACAGACCCTGGAAACTACAGACCCATATGTTTCACTAGTCTCATATGCAAAGCTATGAAAAGAATTATCATTGACATGATCAGTAAAGACATAGGAAACCTCCAGACACTAGACCAACCCAATTTCATTTCATCAAGGGCAGGTCCATGCCTACTCAACCTGGTGGACTTCTTTGTGAAGGTCACAAAAATGGTTCACAATGTATACCTTGACCTGGCCAAGGCATTTGGCACAATCCCCCACTCGGGCATTGTTGACAAACGTAAGAGTTTAGGTACAAGTCCTTATGTCACCCAATGAATAGCCAGCTGACTCACAGACAGAACCCTGGATGTTAGAATTAGACAGTCCACCTATACAAATAAGCCAGTCACAAGCATAGTCCCTCAGGGATCAGTCCTGGGACTGCTCCTTTTTGGCATTTACTTCTCTGAAGTCAAGACCAATATCAATGGCATCTGGCTGACTACATTTTCAGATTACTGCAAATTAGGAGATGTCATTAAATCACCCATCAACACAAATGTTCTTCAGTAGGGGCTGACACAGACAAACAACAGGTGTCAGAACCATGGACTAAAGCTATATGCCAAGAAATGCATAATAGTATCTTTTGGGAAGTAATTCACCCTTGGTAACTATCATATTGACAACACACCCCTAAGAGATGACCCAGAAGTCAGGGAATTAGGAACACACATAAACAGTAATCTAGCCTTTGACCATCATGTGTCTACAGTAGTTAGTAAATTATTGTATGTTGTGCAACTTATAAACAAAGGTATGGAATCTAGGTCCAAGGAACTTATTGTTTCACTGTATTTGGCATTCATCAGACCTATCATTGAGTACAACGCCTGCTTTGGTATGTACCTAACCAGGCATATTTAACAACTGGAATGTCCACAGAGGTTCCACATTAAAAGAATACAGGGTATAAGTACCATGTCCTATGCAGACAACCTCAAGGCCTTATCCCTGTATTCTGTCTCCTACAGGCTATTGAGGGGAGAACTATGCCTGCATACAAGGCATTGTCAGACCCTCAGTCTGATGGACCTCCTGCATACACGCAAAACAAACACCACCAGAATTATTAATTCTAAAGAATTAAACCTTGCCTGTGATATAACTAGCACCTACTTGAGAGACAGGTATGCATCCCAGAGACTAACCATTCTCTGAATCAGGCACCCCATCTATGTGAAGCAGAGTTCCTCCCTTATCTAATTCAAGTGTACCTTCGACAACTAGATGGGGAACAGGAAATTCATTCCTGGTTTGGCACCTATGTCTCTAATGGAGACAGGCAGCCTGTAAATGGTTCATCTCCCAGGCCCCTGTTTGTAAATGTTTCACCTCCCAGGCCCCTGCTTACACTTATCAAGGGTACCAGAACTTGTCAGAGATTTGGGATGCATGGTTAAGCTTAAAAAGGCCCTTGTGGTCATTCGCCTAGTAAACAGCTATGAACCTAATGTAATATGTATATCTATAGGTATAATGAGGTATTAGAGCAACATTTTACCAAATAGATGTAAACAAAAAATGTAATAAAAACATTTCACTGTGTGACATTATAATAATGTAACTCAAATAATAAAAGGATGATGTTAGAAAAGTTTATGAAGATTACAGTACGGATTAGCATAGTATACAAAATGTCAATATTTAAAATAATTAAAAGGTGAGAGACAGACAAGGCAGCAGGACTGCATAAGTAAGAAATGTTAGAAAAGAGAGCTGGCAATAACACACAAAAGGTGGGCATTATCTGATAATTAACACCCATTCAGGGGTATTGTGTGGCCCGATGCCATAGGTCGAGGGACTTATCATCCCAAGAAAGGTGTTAATTCTCTAATAACACCTTCCCTAGAGGACATTATTGTGCTTAGAGAATGGATTATTTGTTAATTTGTTTTATATTTTTTATTACTGTATACTTATTAAATTTTATGTAAAATAGTTCTAATGTTTCAAACTTTTGCAAATGTAATTTATGTGATTATTTAATGTACACAGACAGACACACACACATTCAGATGCACAGACAGACTAATTCCTACACATATACATAGAACAACACACATACACGTACACACACACACACACACACACACACACAAACTTTCCCAGCAGTTACTTTGTTGAGTGAATATACCTCAAATATCGCATTCTGATAAAAAGGCAGGGGGTGGGGGGGTGTAATCATAGAACATTGTAATTCCCCATACATCTTAAGTGCTCCTGATTTTGCTGCATGATTGTGCTCTGCCTCTCATGCAGTGTTTGATTTGCTGGTCAATCACTGAGGGTTAAATTCAGTCAATAAATGTCAGACATTTAGCTTTCATACTTCTTGATTAGGCAATGCATGCTGATGGGCTGCCTATTGCGGCTAAACATGTTGGTATGTGCTTTCTCCGTCCTGTTCTCTGTCTATCTCCCTGTCACACACACACACACACACACTGCTTTTTTTCTTCATGTACATTTTTTTTAATTTTGCACATGCTAAACAGCAAAGCTGCATTTAACAAGTGTAAAGAAAAGTCATCCATTTGCATTTTTTTCTGCTTGAAGCTTCACGGCACTTTATTATGTGAAGTGGGGATCTTTTTTTTGTTTGCTTTTTTACTGGACATTAGTTTTACATTAACACCCTATTAGAGAAAATTCAATCTCCAACAAGGGTGGAATTGTAAGCTTCGCCCATTGTCCATACATAAATAAAATGGACAAATAAAAGGATAACTTAGTGAGAGAGGTACAAAAAGTAACATAAACATTATGCAAGAGTGTTAAAATGGGCAGTATAATGTGGAAATTATAAGAAGAAAAAATGAGAGTAAGAAAAATGAAAAAATAGTTAAAGTTAGTTGTTTTATTCCTTTAGATGCTTATGCATGTTTTTGAATGATTTATATGCCAACTCCTTCCTCATAAGCATTACCCGTTATGAGATACACCATATCTAGGGAACAGCGCTATCTCTGTAATATTTTAGTTTGTTCCCAGGACAGAGATAGAGGAACTCAATGTTAACAACCTAAATTTCAGGCTTGCCCTTGTCACTGAAAATAATTATATTATTTTAAAGCTGCAAGGATTTAAATTATCTTTATTATTATTATTATTATTATTATTATTATTATTATTATTACTTATTTCTAATGACTCAATAAATCATTTTTTAACAATCTAGGCATTATTAGTGGTGTTGCAGACATACAGTATTTCATATGTAATCATTGGTGTTAATTCACTTTATTTTCTCTATGATTTGCTGCTCTGTGCTTAATTATATAATATATTATATTGTATATATAGCTTCTGTATGGGATGTCCCTATGCTGGTGAATTTTTCCTATATGCTTTGTTATTCAAATGTATTTCTACTGTACTGAAACAGAATCCTTGCTCTGGGAAATTGTGGAGGATGCACTGTATTATTATGTAAACTGTAAAATGTTATTTTATACTATGAAGTGACATATATTATTGTTTTGTTGTTATTGTTTTGTCGTTTTTTTTTTTTTTTTTTTGCCTCTATGGCCCTGGCCATGTCTGTAAAGGGAGCCATGGACCCAAA
>NC_056732.1:503012709-503037709 GCF_019279795.1 Protopterus annectens | reverse complement strand
TACTCTGTATGATTTTGGTTGTTCTTCTTAAGAGTCTGCATCCAAAATCCCAATCTCTCCTTATTTCTTGAGCTTCCTCCCTGTGTCAGCATCATTCCTTTCCACTTTGAATTATAGTTTTCTGCCTGTGCTATGTATAAGAGCCTTAACTATGTTGCTCTAAAATACCCCCTTAAATTAGGTAATCCTAGTCCACCTTGTTCTACTAGTAGAATCAGCTTATCCCACTTGACCCTTGCTGTCTTCCCTTCCCAGATAAAATCCTTCAAATATTTTCTAATTGCTATCCACAATGCCTCCTCCAATTGATAGAAGTATGCCTGATCTGTGTATAAGACTAAAGGGACTAAAAACATTTTAATGGATTGTATCTTAGTATCTATATCCATATAACAAAACTTCCAGTTTCTCAATTATCTTCTGTTTAGTCTCTTCCCACATATCCTTAGCTACCACCACAGAGTCATTTCTAATCCATACACCAGCTTAAGACGAAATCTTGGAAAAAAAAAACATAGATTTGCCACTTCAAAACTGGACAGTAAATTCGAACTTGGGGAGTTAAAACAGGGAGTCAGAACAAACCAGACAGTTACATAAAAGCTGAGATAGATGAAAAAGAATTTATATTCACAAGGCAATAAACAAGAGTAATAGGTTCACTTTCTATCATTAGGAAATTTATCCTGTGGGTTGCAAAAGTGTGTGTCTGTATTTTTGCTTTGATTACAACATGGTGAACAATTTTATTCTGTTTTATTGACAGAGAGATGGAGAGCTTCATCTCTCAGGACAATATAGTGGTTGTGAATTTCTTGGAAAGTGATACATATCGCACCCATCAATAGATGATTCAAAGATAATTCAAACTCAACACTTCCAAAACAACTACCCAAGTAATACACATCATGTCCAGGGACTCCAAATTATTTTGTTGACATTAAAATCTCACATTATTTATGGCATGGCAGGTTAGAATTTATTTCAATAGACTCAAAGTGCACAGTCTTGTGGCTGTACTTGATAACTAGATACAAGGATAAGATGGAAGCTATTATAAAGCCATTGTGTCTCCATCGTAGGAATATAGTCTATGTCAAACACCTTCCTCTACAAGATGACCTAGCTGAGTTATTCATTCCTTGGTTTATTGTCAAATGAATTACTTTTACTTTTTTGGCTAAGTTTCAGTTCCCCCATAAGGTAGATACAAGAGAGAATACAGTAATTAATGAATAAAACTTTTGGACTTACAATATGATTGTCTGCATTTGGTCCAAAATTTTACTACCTGGTGACTAAATGGTACATCATGTTAATATCATAGGGTCATAGGGTCATAGATTAGTACTAGGCTAACTTACCGTGTAGGCTATTATAAGCCTAGCCAATTACCCCATGTCAGAATCAAATCCTGCACCTTGTGTCTATAAGGTTAACACTTTAACCATTATGCCAACCTCTCACCCCTCATATTACAAATGTCCGTCATGTGTTTCACTGGCTGTCTGTTCACTGGCATTATATATATATATATATATATATATATATATATATATATATATATATGTGTGTGTGTGTGTATATATATATATATATATATATATATATATATATATATATACATATATATATATATATATATATATATATATATATATATATATATATATATATAATCGACATTCGTAATGTCGACCATGCGGAACCAGCATCTCCGTACAGTGCAGAATGGAAACACACACACATATATATATATATATATATATATATATATATATATATATACACACACACACACACACACACACACACACACATATATATATATATATATATATATATATATATATAAAACTAGGTGGGGGAAGGAACTCTTCTCTATATAGAATAGCTTTGTCTCCTGCATGCAGTACTATGGTTGACTACAGACATTGTGATTTGATGGGGGGTTGACATAAAACCTGAAGGGTAGTTGTCCCAGAAGTGTGCACTGAAGGACTCTTTTGCAGACTGACAACACTTTGCTTAATATTTGTAGCTGTGAAGATAGCTATGGAACCAATTAATAGAGTTATTATCAAATCCAAGTGTGGTTAGTCGTCTGAGAAGCGGAGATCTATGCTGTGACCAAGAAGGATGCTGGAATTCCCAAAAAGGAAAGAATAACCAGGAGAATGAACCTGGACACCACAGCAAAATAAAACCAGTTCTTTTGGGACAATCCATTCTTAGGATGGCAAGATTAAAGAAAGTAAAGAATGGAAAGATAAGCTGAGTGGTGATGTCTTTGATAGGAAGGAACAGGGATATAATGCTCAAGGTCATAGAAGTTGTATGCAGTAGGGAACTTGAGGTTATTGTGCATATAGTACAAATCACCTGTCTAGGAAGCAATCAGGGAATTGGAAAGATGTCTTAAGGTATGTATATGCAACATTATTAAGGTGTTTTCAGATCATAGAATAAGTGACCACTTTACATCATGGAGTTCAGCAAATGGCTGGATTGCTGGCTCTCAACTTAAGCCGTTTGTTTGCTTGTTTGTTGTGCAACTTTGTTTTCTGACTAAGTAAGACGACCGGTCCAATAAAGACCCTTTTTCATCCACACTCCAGGATACAGGCAAAAAATGAACAGTGCTTCACACAGTCAAATGCAACAGTAAGTACAAATTTACTAGAACAACAAAACTACTCGTACATAGTTTTCAAAAGGCCATTCATGCTATTATAGGTAGAATATTTCAATTCAGAATTCAAGCATGATAGATAAAGTAAAGAAACAATATATCTAAGTTTAGCATTTAAATACAAATATGTTAAATATCGTGCAGTGTTTTTATTTAGGAGAAGAATTTGACCTTAGCTTTTGCAGCTATCAGTAATCTCAGAACTAATGTGCGAGTTTGAGAGTTCTCCAGTGACAACATATTTCATGGCTTGGTGGTTAACTACTGTGACTGTGGTGTATAGGGTCCTGGGTTCGAAACCTGCATGGCTGTTTATTTAAACTGCTGATTTGGCATAGTGGTATGTTGCTCTGACTGTAGTGCATAGGGTCCTGGGTTCAAGACTTGCCAGTGAAATGCATGGTAGTAACACAACATTTACATGCCAGAGGGATAGATTCCTGTCTCAGAGACTTCCCATACTCTGGAATAAACTACCTATTTATATCAAACAAAGCTCCTCATTAGCAGTCTTCAAGAAAAATCTTGATGATTGTATGGGAAATAGGAAATTCACCCCGGGGATCACCTCTGTGGCTCTGCTTGACAGTGGCAAATCATTTTCTTGGGTGGCAAAAGCCAGGGTACCTTTTTGGCTGGGCTTATATAGGCCCCAGGGCTGATAGCCTAGTACTTATCTATGAACCTATGAACCTATGACATGTTAAGTGTCTGTAGAACAAGTAAGGTGTATGGAGACCACCCACAAAAGGAGTAATGTACTGGAAGAGCACCTCTTGAAAATGTAGGGTACATGGGTAGCACTTGCAAAGGGGGGTAAGGTATATGGTGAGTGCTTATAGGAGTAATGTACTTAAGGAGTGCTCCAAAAGGCAGGGTACATGGCAAGTGCCTGCAGAAAGAAAGGTGTGTATGGAGAACCTACAAAATGAATAATGTACTGGAAGAGCACCTACTGAAGTCTACGGTACGTGTGGAGTGTCTACAGTAGGGGTACAACACATAAAGAGTGTCTACAGAAGAAGTAAAGAAAATGAACAGCATAAACAGAAGGATTAAGGTGTAAATAGAGTGCCTACAGAGGGCATAAGGTTCACGAAAAGTGCCTATATAAGGATAAGGTACTTGGAGTGTACTTACAGAAGAATTAAGGTACACAAAGAGTGCCTACATAAGATACAGATTGCATGAAAAGTGCCTACATAAGGATAAGACACATGGAGAGTGAAGAGAGAGGTAGCAGAGTACATGGGCAGTGATTACAGAGGGCAGAAGGTACATCAAGATTTCCTACAGAAGGCACAGAGTAAAAGAAATGTTAACACAGAAGTAGTATGGTACATGGAGATCACCACCAGCAGGTTCAGGCAGCTCTAGTTCTCAGGAATGTTATAGTCCATTCCTGAAATGTTATTGCCATTGACCTCCAAACTATCCCTTATGGCTAGTGTTAAAATGGAAAATCCTGAATCACTCTTCGCATAGTTTCATGGGTAAGTACTAGGCCAGTCACCCTTACTGGCCATTTTAAGCGTAGCTAGTTTCCCTTTTTGTGCTTGAAATAACCTATCCCATTTGACTATAGATTGACTTTACCCATTTCATGGTCAGTAATTATATATTACCCCTAATGACAATAACTGGGATAATACCATAGATAATTTGAGGGGACCAGTGCATGGGATAACAAATTTAGAAGCTGCTTCTGTCCATTAGAAGTACAGGTGGTAGCCCTGAGGTAAATTTTCTCTTTCCCATCCATGAATGCAAGATGACCTTGAATATGGACAGGGATGAATTTTGTTTTATGTGGATGGGAAGTCTGTTCCATAGCAGCAGTATCCTCTGTGAGATATATCCATCCCTCCAAACCATTCTGTTGATGTTGCAAGAGAGGCTTAAATCCCTAGAACAAGTATTTCAAACGCCATTTGACTTGCTGATGTGCACTACACCCATCATTAATGAGTCAGAGGATGCCTTGTATGTCAGACACAAGTCACCTCCTAGCAGTCTATAGGATACCAAGTATTGTACAGGGCTTGGAGATAGTCCATGTAGGGCATGTTTTTTAGGACTTGTATCCTTTTAGTTAAGTATCTCTGTGAATGTTCCAGTCGTTGTATGTGTCTAGATAGATACATGCCAAAGACGGCATTATATTCAATGACTGGCCTAATGAGGGCTGAGTAAATGGAGACAATGACATCCCTAGATCTAGTCACAATCCCTTTGTTTATAAGCTGGGCAATATAAAAGGACTTTGTTGCAACAATAGACACATGATGGTCAAAAGTTAGGTTATTGTCCACATAAGTTCCCAAATTCAGAACAACTGGATTATCTTTTAGGGGTGTATTGTCAATGCGATATTTCCCTGGGGTAGATGACTTCCCAAATGATACAATAATACATTTTTTGGCATTTAGATTCAGTCCATGATTTTGGCACCAATAATTTGTTTGAGACAAACCTTTCTGTTGGATGGATAAGTTATTTGGTGATTCAGTGACTGCTCCACTTATAGTCAATCAAAGCCCTTTGGTATTTTCTTTTACTTTAGAAAAGTAGATCCCAAACAGGAGAAGTCTGAGCACAGAATCTTTAGGGACTCCACTGGTGACTGATCTCTTTGTGGAAGTAGCTTCCCCTGTTTTGATTATATGTATCCTATTGGTGAACCAGTTGGCAGTCCAGTGGGTGACATGGGTTTATTCCCAGTTTAGCTTTTCTACTATGCCTGAGTGGGGAATTGTGTTAAACACTTTGGTCAGGTCAAGGTATGCAGTGTGTACCATTTTGCCTTTATCTATTGCTTTGGTGAACTTTTGAAAAAATTCTACCAGGATGAGTAAGCATGACCTCCCCATCATGAATCCAAACTCAGATGGGCCCTATGTCCTGATCGAGTAATTCCATGATGCCTTTCCATGGCTTTGCATATGAGGCTGGGCAGACTTATGGGTCTGTAACTGCCTGGCTCTGTGGAAGGCCTCCATTATGCAGGGTCTATTTTCTTCAGGGTAGCTTGAGGACTGCTGCAGGTACAGGGCACCATTCATATGATAGCTCTCCTCTAAGAAAGGATTTGCTTAAACATAATCTCTTAAAATTGAGTTTGTCCATTATTTTAGTGTAAGTCATTTAGCAGTTTGAAGAAAAACACTGCAGCATTTGTTAAGAAATCAAGGAAATAAGAAAATCACTGAACTTTGATAAGTACATTTTCCTAAATCTAGGTGTGACTGCTTGAAGAAATTGTAACTATGCATATGGATTAAAAGGAGATCTTTACCAGAGACCACACAAGCTTCAAGACTGAAAAATCGAAACATCCTACAGCATACTTTTAAGTGGTGATTTATTGTACCAGATAGGATCATTACACTTGGACAAAACTTAATGTAATCAAGTCTAACTTCCACCTACTTGAAATAAAGTACATACTGAACTGAATTGTTCACAAAGTATATCCCATGAGTAAACCAACATCATAACTAAAACAACAGAATAAATTGGCATCCTTCTGTTCCAGAATTTCACAGTCAGTCAGATCTGTTGTCTTTGTTGCTTGCAGCCTTAACTGCCAACATAATTTCTTAATATCCAATGCCGTCTCTGAGTCCCCTCCTGTGTTGTCCTTGACAACCTGATCCAATACAAAAATGTGAAATTTCCTGAAACTACTACTCAAAAAGCTAATGTTTTAGCTATACTTTTTCACTAATTGATTAAGAAGAAGATTCATTTTTGCTTACCAAGAAACATCCTGACCTAAATGTAGATCACAACCATTTTAATTGTTTAACCCACATTGTGAATTAGTGCAATTAACAATTCATCCAATTTCCATTATTAGCAAAGCTCTGGGTCTGTTTGCTACAGCTGATGATGCTGCTGCTCTTGGGGCTTATCAATTTAAAGCTTGAAAGAACCATTTTGGTTCATCACCACTTGTGCAACAGAGTTTTGGAAATGGAAATTTGCACTGGCTGTTTCTAGTAGAGAATGGCTTGATGATTGCATAATGGTTGTTTCTGCAGTGATATTTACTGTGGACACTGCACAAAACAATGAGATCATACTTCCCAATGTAGATATTGGTTTCATTCAACTTAGATCAGGTGACTGGTTGATAAACAATAAACAGTTATAGTCCTGCTACATCAGGGAGTCCAACCATTTTCCTGTAACCTGGGGGGAGCCATAGTTTTATTACTGCTGTATGGCTAAGTAGCAATTGTTAATGGTTATATCTTTATGTGATGTGTGTAACCTCAAGGACTGTGAACTAATGGCTCAAATCTTATTCGAGATCTCATTCAAGATTAATATTTATCTCTTCCCCAAGTCTGCTGTAGCTATTCATAACTTCTAGTTCAGCTTCAAAGGTTTTGAGATTGTTAACTAAAATCGACACAACAGGTAGCACACACAGCTTTGCTGAGAAGGCTGTGGGTTCCATTCTCACACTAGGTAGCCTGATTGCTGATATTACATTGCAGCTTAATGGAAGTGCTGCACTCCTGAGCATACCATTCTTTGGATGAGACATTAAATCAAAGGCCTATCTCCTTGAATTGGTGGTAGCTCAGGTGGATGTAAATGATCTCACAGCACCTATCAAAAAGAGCACAGGTCCTTTATTTATATACAAAATAACTCTTATTTACAAAATATTTACATATTTACATATGTACAAATATATACATATACAAATCTGTTTATGTAGTCATAATTTCCTTTATAATCATGCTAAATTGTCATCACTACTAGAGCCCCACTCCTTTTTTCCATAACCACCATCAGATTTTACTTAATACTGTTGCTAAAATACATTTACCATTAAACATAATTTAATTTATTGTTTCATTCCATATATCCAATATGACATAAAATAACATCAATTATTTTAACATATTGTTTACTTCTATTCATATAATATCTATGTTTAATCATATCCATGCTTATTTTATCCACTTCTTTTATATCTTCAAAATAAGAATCTTTATTCATAACTTTTTTATTCTTTCACATTTCAAAAGCACATGTTCTGTAATTTCTTCTTCTTCTTATCAGTGTA
This sequence comes from Protopterus annectens, assembly GCF_019279795.1. Taxonomy (NCBI): domain Eukaryota; kingdom Metazoa; phylum Chordata; order Ceratodontiformes; family Protopteridae; genus Protopterus; species Protopterus annectens. The sequence continues at coordinate 503,029,934 of NC_056732.1, read as the reverse complement.
AACATATTCTATCATTTTTCTTTTTATATGGCATGTTTCCTTTACTGGCAATTTATCTATTACCAGTCTTCACAAAAATATTGACATTCTACTTTCTGATTATACCATTTGCTTTTTATTTTTATAGCGTTAATGTTTTCATCTGTTAGATTTCCCATGGTTTTACTTAGTAATGTTTTATTACATTCTTACACCATACTTTTCTTTTTATGTCATCAGTTTTTATTTTCTACAAAAATATTTTTTCTTGGTAACATTTTATTTCTTCATTTATACACTCTTTTTTTTTCTCTTTTACTCGTTTTTACCATACCCCCAAATTTATCATACTTATATTTATAGTTTTACTACTAAACTCTCATCTTTTTCATTTATCCACTTTAACACTTTGTACAAATTTAGAGAAGCAGAATGTACCACATTGGTTAATTAACCCTAAACCACTTTTTTTCTTTTTTACATAAAAACTCTTTTGGTGGGTTTAATCTAGAACCCATATAAATGAACAAAATATCTGCAATAATTCCTTTTCAAATACGGTTGGTAACATAAATACACTTGCTAAGTATGCTCTTTTTCCCATCAGCACTGAATTTATCAAATAAGTCTTTTTTTCTGAATGATCATTTATATATTCTCTAGAAAAGACATGCTTGTTCTTCTGTTGTGTTTTCCTATTGAATTCTACTTACATCTTTATTCCCAAATTTTATACCTAACACAGAAATTTCTTTCATTGTAAAATATATACCCCGATCATTACTTCAACAACCAAACCATTACCTTTCTATTTATTTAAAACCACCCTATCATATCTAGACACTTATTTGTGTAAATTACTTCTTTTATTCAAATTTATATGTCATTTGTATATGTTAACAGAACTGAAATTCTTAACCCTTCAGGTGTTATATACCCCATCTCCTTCATTTTGTAATTTATTTCACATACTATAACTTCTTCTTCTTTCGGCTTTTTCCCGGTTAGGGGCCGCCACAGTGGATCATCTGTCCACTCATGATTGGCAGTGGAGTTTTACGGTGTCGAGTTGCCAGCCCTGTGCCCAACCTTCCACAGAAGGCACACACACACACACACACACACACACACTCACATCTAGGGCCAATTTAGAGTGTCCAATTCACCTACTGCATGTCTTTGGGATGTGGGAGGAAACCGGAGCACCTGGAGGAAATCCACGCAACCACAGGGAGGACATGCAGACTCCGCACAGAAGGTACCCCAGCTGAGAATCGAACCGGAGAACCTCTTGCTGTGAGGCAGCAACACTAACCGCTGCACCACCGTGGCAACCCATTTCACATACTATAACATTCATAACTAATGCAAAGCGTATACAACTCATTGGACTACCTTGTCTTATATTACTCTTCATATGTACCTAATGGCCTAACCAGCCATTTACAAGTATTTGTACTTTATTATTACTATACACTGACACACATAATTTTATAACTTTCTCACTTATATTATATTCTTTCATTATTAGATATAAGATTTCATGCCCAGCTGTGTCGAATGCCTTATTAAGGTCTCCTATCATGATTTTCACATCTTATGTTCTGTTCATAATATCATCCACAATTTCTCTAACTATCATTAATAATGTGTGGTAACCCTTCCCCTTTATACTGTATATGCTACCTTCCATAATTTCCATTTTAGTTTCAAATCTCTTTTGTATTATTTTCATAAAGATCTTATTATTATTCAATACTACTGGTCTCCAGTTTTTTAATTGTCTTCTATCTTCCTTCTTGCACATGAATTTAAGTATTTCACTGCATAATTCTTTATACATAAAACCTTCAGTTAACCATTCATTCAAAATCATTAGAACATTTTTTTTTTCAATTGCTTAAATTTTTATGCATTTCAAACCCTATTCCATCTGGTCCTTCAGCTAAATCCATATTTACTTGTATTTATACTTTATCTAGCTAATTTAAAGAAATTTCCTTTTCCAAATCTTTATTGTCTTTTTCTGTTAACTTTTTAGTTTCTGAATTTTTTCACTGCCTTCTTTTTTTTTCTTTAAATATTTCTTGTACATATTGTACTACACTATTCATAATCTTTTCCTGAATTCTTTCTTTTTCTCCTTTTACATTTTTTATTTCTCACATTACATTACCATCTTTCTTTACTAATCCATTAAAATAACTTAATACATCCTCTCTATTCCCTTGTAAAAATATCTTTGCTTATATAACAATTCTTGTTTTTTTTCTTGATTTCTTTAATATAATTCTTTTTCTTTGTCAAAGTACTTTTTATCGTTATGTTCTAAATCTTCCAATGCATCATTATATGTTCTTTTATATTTTTCTTTATTTATTTTTCTCACATCATATTGCCACTGTAAAAATCATTTTTATATTTTCCAATAAACATCATCCACTGTTCAAACCAATTTTTACAAAATGTTCTCATAGTAATATGATCTTTCCATAACTGTATTATGAATCTCTTTCTTTCTCCATTTCATGTTTTCTCATTTATTCTTTTTATTCATTTGCCTGTTTTTATATATTCCTTGTTTCCTTTATCTATAGCCATATTACAATATGATCAGAAAATCCTGTTTCAATTGCCTCCCCTTCTCCTATAACTAAACCTTCTGATACTATAAAATCTATTTCAGTTCTATACATACCCTTTTTGTAAGTCCATGAATTTTCCCCCCAAAATTTTAGCTTACCACATCTTATGACTCGTAACATTTTTCTTACATTTCCTTTCTTTTTATGCTTGCCTACTAAATCACAATTAAAGTCTGCTGTTATTACAGTTTTCATATTTATCACTAAATAGTCTAAAATGTGATGAAATAAGCTTTCCCTTTCTGTACAATTAGCATATGCACGTAATGTTATAATTCTATATACTTGTTCTTTCCATTTTAAATATACAATGGTTAATCTTCCTATTTTTTTAAACTTAATATATTTACTGTATTTCTACAGAATACAGCTATTCCAGAATATTTCTCATTTTCAAAATGCCAGATTATCCTTCCTCCCCATAGTTTCTTTCTTTGTAATCTTTCTCCATTTGTTAAAAATCTTGTGTCTTCTAATATAATTACATCCACATCACATGTATTACACCACTCCAAAATTCCTTTTTTCTTACTATAGTCTTAATACTATTCACATTTACAGAAAGCACTTTAAAATGTTAATTTTCCCTTTTCCTTAGATTCATGTTTTCATAAGTTCACAGCTAATTGGTAGGCTAGCTTTTTAATAGGTAATTCTAAGCCTAATGAGTTTTCTTCCCAAAGGTGAGAATCAAGCACTGTACCTTGTGTCTGTGAGGCAACCACCTTTACCATTATACAAATTCACAGCCATTAGTTGTATATATTTTATTTCCTTCATTTCTTTTCTTTTTTCTTTTGTATTTACTCCTTTAAATTTTCTTTTCTGTCTTTTACCCTCTTACCAATACAATTCTTTTTTTTAATACTACCTCCCAGTTTATGTCTTCTTCATCACTTGTTTCAGAACCTTTTTCTGTGTCCTCTGTAATATTTTTTCTCATTTAATTTTTCTTCTATTTCTACTACTTCTAAAATGTCTTCTATTTGCTTATTTTCATCTCTTTCTTTTTCTTATTCTTATTTTCATTTTTGCAATCTATCCATAAATCTCCAATTTTGTTACATTTATGATATTTTAATTAACATTTTTTGCTTCATGTCCAATTTCCTCACAAATATAACATTCATTTTGTTACAGTTACTTATCAAGTGTCCTTCTTTTCCACAAGAAAAAAATACACGTTTTCTGTTGTCCCCAGTATTTTACAATATCACTATTCCCCTCCACATTTATCATTCTCATTATATGTATAAGTTTTTCTCTTTCTATTTTTAATGAAATATTGCAATCCCAGCCACCAGTTTATAAACCTTATTTGTCATAAACTTTTGCAATGTCCAGTACTTAATTACATAAAGATTTCAAATGGCCTTTCAAATTTTGTCTTTCTACCTCTGTTCAAAACTGTACATGAAACTTTTTTTGTTTCCCTATTATATGCTTTTTCACATAAAGATTACATAGGTTTCAAATATAATGTCACAAAATGTATCTTTGTTTATAATAATAAATATTCTTACTTCATGTGCTTTTACACCCAAAGGAACTATTACATTTTCCAACACTTCATACCTGTCCATTTCTTTGTCTTATTTAGTTTGAATCCTTACCACATACTTCTGTTTTTCATTTTCTTCTGTCTTTTTTTCTACTACTCCACTTTTGCCTTCTTTTACTTTTTCTGCATATGTTTTCTTTTCCATCTCATCACTATTCTGCATGATTGTTTCTGCATTCTCCTTTTGTATTTTCTCCATAATATCCAACAAGGAAACATCTCCTTCATTTTCTGGCTCACTCTGCAACACCATTTCTTTAAGTAAATCATCCTGCAACCCTCCCTACTAGAGGGTTATAATTATACATCCATCATTTGCTGACTCATCACCATCAAACAGGTTTCTTTGAAATATTTTCTCAGAATCCTGCACACATTCTCATGTCTCAGTATTTGCTTTCTCCTTCATTTCTTTCATCATTACATCATCTCCTTCTCTCTCCATCTGCTTCCCTGTTTCTCTGGGCCACTTCTCTGCCTTGAATAGAAGTAGTAAGTGCCCCTCCAAAATGGATCCCACTCACAATGATGAGTAGGGAGAGTTCCCTAATGCCCTGGTCAAATTTCCCCTAGTAGTATAAATATCACCTCAGGTCTCTCCTGAAAAGAGGCTACTAGCCTAATGGAACTAAAGCTATCAAGATAAACAAATAAATAAATAAATAAATAGTCAATATAGTGCTACATCTCCATCTATAACTGGATTTGTTTTATAATGGCACAACATGTTAGTTTAACTTGTTTAGGCAGGACATTATTTTATTCAAGGTGTTATCATGGGTCACACTTATGAGAGAGACATGTTGCTGACTCTATTTAAGCCTCTCGGAATCATGTCTAGAGACTTTTAGAAATATAAACATCTATGGATCCTCAGAAGGTATGGCCCTAGCAGGAACTTGAAAGTTCTTTTGTCAAAAACTGTATCAAATGAAAGTAATAAGATAGACATAGTTTCTGAACCTTCACTTTTTCCTAGAAAGTAAACCTCTCCCATCTACCATGTGCACACACACACACACACACACACACACACACACACACACACACACACACACACACACACACACACACACACACACACCACAATCCACATTCAGAGTACTTCTGTTCCTATACTATCGTTCAAAGTGTAATCAACTCCATGACCCAACACCTCAGTGGAAGGATCATCCTTGACCACAGAAATTTTATTCAAGAAAATTTCATTTTCATCCAAGAACAAATTTAAATTGTCAATTGATATTTTATAGTCACTTAGAAAGACCTGATCAGAGAACAAACATTAAGTGTTGCGAGGCATTGGATAATGATGGAGGAGTAAGTTGAGCATGCATTTCTTTACAGGGGCTGCTGATGCACGGAGCAGATTTTTAGCTGATGTAGCAGAAAACATGTTCCAGGTAGTGTATGGTAAAGATAGAAGAGCTCTAACAAAATTAAGAGGCTGAATGAAGGCAGTAATTCTGTAAGTAATAAAGAGATACAGAATGCAGAAAATCAAATTTGAAGAGGACAAGTGTCGTGCAGCCTTTATTTAAATTTACACATGGATGAGCAGGACCACAATGGCCCTTATTCAGTAATGAATTGGTTATAGTGTGGATGGACAATACAACACAATATTAACAGTGAAATAATACAATATAGTGCTTTATAACTGAAATTACCTATACAATGACACTGTACAGCATTTTATTTTCTAGCTGAGTTATAAGCTGCCCAACACAACATTAGGTAAACTTATATAAAGGCACTATTGCATTTAGGTGATGTTTCTACAAACAACTTCATTTTAAGTCTTCATTTGCTGTTAGTACCCATATCTGTCATCAAAACAATGACAAACAGAAATGTTCTAAAAAAAAAAAAAGGACATACCAATCCAACTCACCTGTCTCTGCTAGCTCTCTCCCCAAACTATCAGTGCAGTAGCAGTAACCAGATACCTCGGGAAATATTTTCCTAAAAGAACTGAATGTTTGAAAAGCATCAGGAAATCTAGAAAAAATGTGATAAGAATAGGTAACCATCATTTTACAGTACAGCATATTGAAATTTGCATGAAAGAATAAAATCACTACATAAATGTACACCCACATAAATTATATACATGTATAAAATGGGCAAGGAAAATTAACCAATCAAATTGCTAGGTGCCTGTGCATCAAATCTGTTCTTCTACAAAGACTTCAAAATCCAATAAACTGCTACCATCCTGAAAAGTAATTTAGCAATAGGATTGCCACCTATCAGTTTTTTCTGGACTATCCAGAAATCAAACCAATTGTCTCATAGTCCAGAAAACACTGTACAAACTCAGGTATTTGTTTTAAATAACAGTCAGACTATCAGAGTTTGTTAAATCTCCAATTATACTGCACTTTGATTTAAAGAAAAAACTCCATGATCTCCTACAGTTTAACCTAACTCTTACGCTGCTTTTCTCCCTGCAATATGATTCCAGTACTATGTAGGTACCTGAAACCTGCTTGTACTTTATAATAAACTTTTATTTCCTCATCTTGGAAACAAAGGAAGGAAAAGGCCACCCATTTCTAACATAATTTGCCAAAGAATTTGTCTACACCTGCATGACATACCACAGACACACAGAAATTTGTAGCCAGGTACATATGACAATCCTATATTCATAATTAGTTCTGCTGATGTCAAGAGTTCAAGAGAGGTGTGAAACTGTTTTCTGTTGTATTTATTGCAGAGATGAAGAGAACTTACACTGATCCACAGGTGCTTCCAATGTAGCCATGCCTTTCATAGCAAAACGGAGAATTAGATCAGTGAATGGTTCAAAGGCAGTTGCCACTTCTTTTGACACATTTACATAAGTAGCATCACAGTACTAAAATGCTAATCTTTAAATGTTTGTTGTTTATACTACTTTGCATTTTAAGATGACTTGAATATAGTATCAAAGATGTCTGTGACATTTAAAGAAAAATATGATTTTTTTTGTAATTCTTATAAAGCATCAGCACATTTAACAAAATATGAGGGGGGCTGTCAGTTTATCTTAGACTACAAAAAGATGTTATGAACAATGGCCTATAATTTAGCCACTGTTTTGGTTGTAGCTGTATAATTCCTTTAATTCTGCAAAACAAGCCTTGAGATACACACAAATGAGGGCTATTCAAGAAATAGGAGAAGCAGTCCTGTTACAGACAGTATCTAAAATTACAGTTACTGACACTAATCCCATTATATGTCAATGTCATAGGAATGCACCACTACTTCCTTAAGTCTAGCATGACTCATATAAAGCAGTCCTGAAATGTATTATGGGAAAGAGAAAGGCTTCAAGAAAACAAGATCATGTTGATATGTCAAGCCCCATTAGCAGCCATTTGTGGAAAAATATTAAAATTCTATAAGAAGCACGGTGATTTTGAGGCTTTAAGATAGCTCAGAAAACAGAGATAGAGTGAAAAAATAGATTTTTTAGTTCTAAGGTGAAGTTTTCTTTTAAGGAAGAGGCGACGTTCCTCTTCCTGCTGATGTGCAAGTGACGTAACACAATGGGCAAATAGTGGGTGGGGTGAGGGAGGAAATTGGCTGAGTGGGGGGAGGTGTGAGGGGGTGTGGTTTTGGTCTAGTTCTGTCCACAACAAAAAGTGGCAACTCTATTTAGCAGGAGAAAAGGAAAACTCTTAAAGAGAAATACTCCAAACACACACACACACACACACACACAAACAGACCAGTATATAAGTACAAAAACACCAAACAAGAAATACGCCCCCCCAACTCAATTACTAAATATGCATACAAATAATAATTAAAAAGAAGTGAAACAAAAATCAGGATTGTGTCACAGATTAAACATATTATGCAGTAATAAAAGCAATAAAAATCAAACTTCAGTGCATTATCTAAATAGAAAATGTAAAAGGCATCCAGAAAGCTAAAAATAATCTGTTGATGAAAATGAAAGCATACACTTCACAAACAGGAAATAAAGTAACACAAGAAGTGAATAACAGTTGCCACAGAAACAGAAAAGTCAAGCACTCTAAACTAAGCATCAAATCATACAAATTCAGTAAAAAAATGTGCCAGATATTACTTGACTTAAGAAGAAACACTGCATAAATACAATTGCATATTAAAATAGGAAGTAAAACACACACAGAAATACAAAAGAAACCCAATGAAATAATGAAACAGCCATACCACCAGCTAATCCAATTTATGAAAAATGAAGGCAGAAGGGCCTTACTTCATACATATATATATTTCACAGTTCCTGGAAGTTACCACAAAACTAATTATACTTCTGAATATTTCTAGAGGATGGGTTACATAGAAAGCACTGTAGCTGAGGTGTTATGCAAGTGCTAGTTTTTTGCAGTATTAGCACCTGTTAATAAATGGAACTGTGCAATGGTAAACAACAGTACAGAAGGGTCCCTTTAATAACTACCCCAAAATTTTCATTTCAAAATCCTGCACAGTTAAAAATGTATAACCCTACACAGTAATCAGTTAATTAAAATAGGTGAAAAACTATTTTACATTAAACTGTATTATAAAACACATCATTTGCATACATAGATTACTAAAGATAAAATCCATTCTGCAAAAAAAAAAAAAATGCAGATTCACATTTTATAAGTGCAATAAGGCACTTGGGGTGTGCTTGGTACAGATATAAATGCATGGCCAGGGATTGTAAGGCTTTCGCCTTTCAGGCTCATGCCTCAAAATCTCCATAAGCATGTGTAATATTTGTACCATGCACCCTTAATGCACTTGTGCCTGGGGATTCATAAATAAACCCATTGCTTGTGTTAAGGGCTGTGGTAGAAAGCCCCTGTTTCCATGAAAGAAAGATTTGTGATTCACAGACACAATAGCCACAATGGGAAATGACCTCATTATCAGCTAATATGCTTGTCTCTGAATTGTTGTTAAGTACCACAAGTCCAGATCAACACTTTCTGTGGTTAACAGTTTCAGCAGTCGCACCTCCCTATTCACTCTTCTATACACAATACACATTCATACATACACACCACTTATCCTATACCTGTCATACATATACATACCACTTATCGCATATCTGTCATACACATACAGATATCCCATACCTGTCATACACATACATACCACTTATCCCATACCTGTCATACACATACATATCACTTATCCCATGCTCGCCATACACATACAGATCACTTAAGCCCTTACCTGTCATATATATACATACCACTTATCCTGTACCTGTCATACACATACATACCACTTATCCCATACCCATCATACACAAACATACCACTTATCGCATACCTGTCATACACATACAGACCACTTATCCCATACCTGTCATACACATACAGACCATTTATCCCATACCTGTCATACACATACATACCACTTTTCCTATACCTGTCATACACATACAGACCACTTATCCCATACCTGTCATACACATACAGACCACTTATCCCATACCTGTCATACACATACATACCACTTATCCTGTACCTGTCATACACATATAGACCACTTATCCCATATCTCTCCCTATGTTGTCAGCTCATCCCTGATGTCACATTTTTCTTCATAAATCATGGATGATTTCAGTCAGTCATTAATACCAAACATTAAAATTTCCCACTTCATATCCTTCAGTAAATCTGTGTTAGAGTAAAAGCTGGTAGACTAGCATCTTCTAAGTTTGTAGGAAGCATATTTAATATCCATTCCTGATTTTGATTCTTTCCTGTCTTGATCCTCAATATATAGTTAAAAAAATGTTGCACTAGTGCTGACATTTACTCCACTTTGTTAATGCATCTGAAGACTGCTACATATAAAGACAGAATATTAAAATATCACTCTTTGTTTCTTGTCTGCACCCAAGTTTACAGTCTCAGCGCACCATTCTGAAAGGGTCAAAATAATTTATAAAAACATTTTTAAGTTTTCACCTGTGAATTGTTACTCACAGATGATTACTAAATATATTGGTTGCCAGGCCATTGCGCACTCATCTTGAAATAAAGGTTTGATAAAAAAAGACATTTCTTGAAGCAAAACATTTTAAGGTAATCAAAAGTCTGTTTAATAATTTGCTACAATTAAAGTGCAAAGGGAGTAATATCAGAATATATACTGACATTTTCTACATAAAATTCAGAGTTCAACTGCTGTAAGTCAGCAACAAAGACAATGTGACTTGGCTGTGAAAAATACTCGGAGGATACAGACTTCCTTCTTTGAAGACTACAGTATGGTCTAGCTTTAAATCAAAGCCAAATCTGTATGTCAGTCACCAGTCTTGGACTATAAAAAATTACAAAATTATATTAATCACTTAGAGCGACATAGTGACATCAGTGTTATATATGCGGTCAAGACAAGATGAAAAATATTTTATCTGTAATGCATTTTATACTGTTAACAACTGTGTTATAATTTTATGACTTCAATATGAATCATCACGCTAGGACTCAATGAGAAGCCAAGTCATTGAGTGCATCTGGTTGGGAACACAGCCCAAATGAAAACAAATTAAATATTCGTGTTTTTATTGAAGGAAAGACCCCCTGTACCCCTTCATGTGAGAGGCAGACCCCTCCTAAATTTGTAAATACCAGAAACAGTATCACACAGTAGAAAAGAAAAGGAAATCACAAGAAATATGAGTTATTGTTGGTGCATACATAGACACCAGAGCAGTAGTGATTTCCTATGAAAAGCAATGATTAGTTCAACACTAGGGAGCTGAGCTTGAACTGTTTTCTCATCCAGTTGCAGCTCAGTAAAGTAAAGGCAAACTGTTATTTTATGGCCATAGAGTTGTTGTTGATGCTCTAGCAAACTGTTCAGATTCTTGTGCCACCTGGCCCAGGTATGACTGAAAAGGATCCTTGACGCAGCACCCTTTCTGGCAGAACATGAATGCACAGTGAGTCATACTGGTGTGTGCCTGACCCTGAGCATCTGCCAAGTGTGCCATTAACTCCTACTGCTAGGTCTGCTTGGGCCCCACTTGAAAGTCACTGCATTCTATTAGTTACTGATAGTTCTGCAGTGCTGATATTCGTTTCATTCCTACCTCTACCATGTTACAGTGATCCCATCCAGTTATTAACCTTCTAACTGATTCATGGTCAGTTACTGCCCACCACTGACAGCAACAACCGCAGGTAGAAAACTCTGCTGAAGAATAGGCCACTCATGGTTCATAAGAGTGCAGGAAGGTGAGAGTACTATAAGGGATATAGTGACATCAAAGGTGCTACTATTTTAATATGCCACTGTTCAGTCACACATGGTCCACCGTGTAAGGCTCAGTGAAATGTGGCTGATTTTTTTTTTATTTTTGCCACTGAAAATAAAATTAATTACAAACAGACAATAGTCATTTTGATTTGAAAACAATGTACTACTGAATGTCTTCTAAAAGTTGTTGATTGTGTAGGAGGCTTTTTACTTGCTATAAAGTTTGAACTGGAAGAACTTTGTTTAATGTTTTAATTTTCATTGAGCTATTAGGAGGACGGCAAATGCAGTCCCATTTTTTAATGTGGCAGTAATTAGAAAAGCAGAAACGGTACTTACATATTATCGCAACCAGATTGCACATCTCTCGCAACCAGGTTGCAAATCGCTCATAATAGTGCAGATTATGGACAAACAAGTCATTGCCCGTAATGTCATGAATTTTGAACGATTAGTAACCTGGAAGTGACATTTCACACTTCTGTTATTCATAGTTGTTTCGACCTGAGCACCATGTGAACCCAAAAGACTGTTTTTTTTCTGCGAGACGGTTGCAAAAAAACAATAATGCAGTTTGTCAGCTTTACCATCTTCACATAGTATTTCGGCCCCTGGGAGTGCTATCCTCTTCTATGTGTCTTAACTGACACCACAATGTTAAAAATTTCACATTTGTGCATGATGTTTTGTCACACTTTTGAGACGGCTTAGGAACCATCAACCTGTAAGACATTACCGGGGTAAGGGAATAGCCAGGAAATGTCATCCATTGACAGGGCTACGTTTACTGGGTGTCAGCGTATGTCTTCTCTGCTTCCACTTTTCAGTACAGCAGAAAGAAACACAGTGGTAATCATTGAATATCTACATAATTTTCACAGTGTTTACATCTACTCAAGTTGCTGTGGCATTGGGATTCGGAGGCATTAACTCCATCTTACATTGTGTTGTTGCATTCTGTAAGCACAGTCGGGTCCACGGTATTTAAAATGAAAACCGTCACTGATGGATGTGAAGGTGGAAGAGGACTTTTTGGGCTTACTACTGCTCCTGGGTGATCAGACAATGTCATAGAAAGCTGTTTAGTACCTTTTCCAACCCCTGTCAAAGCAGAAACACTCATTTGGCCGTAACTTCAAGGATTCCGAGAGATGTGCAATCTGGTTGCGATAATACGTAAGTACCACAGAAACCACAGGTCACAAAGCTTGACTGAATCTGGTTGACTTTTTTTAGACTGTCACCAAGGCCCTGCATGAGGGAAAGTCAACACATACAGCTTACCTTAACTTGGCCAAAGCCTTTGACACAATCCCCCACTAGGGCATCATTGAAAAGCTAGCACAAATTGGCATAAATCCCTATCTCATCAGCTGGGTTGCCAACTGGCTCACTGATAGGCCCCACAAGGTCAAAATAGGTGCCTCCACCTCTGACAGCAGACTTGTCACTAGTGGTGTTCCCTGGGGATCTGTCCTGGGATCCCTACTGTTTGGCATCTACTTCTCAGAGGTCCAGGCTGAACAAGTTTGTGGATGACTGTAAGTTGGAAGCTGTCATTGACTCCCCAAATGATGTTAACATACTACTGGAGGGTCTCACAGAAACAAATGACTGGTGCCAAAATCATGGCCTTAAGTTAAATGCACATCACATCAATGGCAACCCCCTAAGCACACAACCTGTGATGAGAGACCTGGGTACACAGGTTGACAACAATCTCACATTCGACCATCATGTAGCGGCAGAGGTCAGAAAAGCCTTTTATTTGGTTCATCTCATAAGTAAAGGGATTGCATTCAGAAAAAAGGAGGTTACCTCTCTGTACTCCTCCCTCATTAGCTCAATAATTGACTACAATGTCCTGTTTGGTATGCACCTCTCCAAACACCTGCACCAGCTGGAAAGGTGACAGAAATACCTGACAAAGAGAATTCATGGCCTCCAACACTTGTCCTATGTGGACAGGCTCAAATCACTATCACTCTAATCGGTATCAAATAGATTGCTCAGAGGTGATCTGTGTCTTGCCTACAAGGCAATCTTGGACCCTGCCCTACTAAAGATGCTCCATATTCGTAAGTCTAAATCCTCGAGCATTACCCACTCAAAAGGCCTAAATCTAATATCCAACATTAACAAAATCTGCTGGAGAGGCAGGTTTGTCTCCCAGAGGCTGCCCCCTCTCTGGAATAGACTTCCCATACACGTCAGAGTATGTCGCTTACCCTCTTTAAGCACAACCTTGACAAGTGGATGGGAAACCACAAATTTGTCCCAGGGGTTCCACCTGTGTCCCTCATTGACAGGGGAGACAAGTGCTGACTGAGGTTTCTTTTTTGGGGATAAACTCTTGGCTAGGCTTGTAAGAGCCCTGTGGTCATTAGCCTAGTACCCTCCTATGATGCTTACAGTAGAAAACTAATGAAATAGTACACAGAGGATTTAGCTTCCAAAATCTAATATAGCAAGTATTTCCAAACCCATAGCTGGCACATTTCGTGTCCATTCCCAATTTACTACATTTGTACCAATCAGCTTCCTACTTCCTACTTCCTATGGCCAGCCCCCCCCCCCCCCCCATTTGTACCAATTGGCTTCCTATAGAAGACCCACTCCTGCTCAGCAAAGAGCAAAAAATAGCTGTACAGTAAAAAATAATGAAGTACACCTGCAGTTTTTGATTGCACCCTCTAACAGTTTCTGCCCAAAGCAGCTGCCCTCTTTGCCCACATTTGCTCAGAATCTCAGGATTTACATAAATGAATTTATATCAGATCTGAATTACATATTTGACTTCAAGATTATCAGGTAATTTAAATACAGTAATGTAATGAATATAGTTTAATTAGAATTTAGTAAGACTTCAATAATAGCAGAAATCCTGATCTCCCTCCAAAAAGTTAACAATGCCAAGTCTATTTGGATAACAGCTTTCTATATCCCACCTTCTCAATGCTCAAACTACAGCATATTGGAAGAAATTCTCTCCTGGTTATACTTCAATATACCACTCAAACCTATCACCTTAAGTGATGTAAACATTAATGGATCTTCCACAACACTCCCAAATCAACCCCTCTTGACTGAGTTAATAAAATTCACTACTAGAAACAATAACTCTACAGTTTCATCATACATACTAGGCTGGATCCTAACTAATAACCCAAACAACATCAGTCATGCTGATGTTCTACCAAATGTCCTAAGTGACCATCATTCCATAATTGCTTTCCACTCACTACCTAAACACAAGTTAGCAATCAACAAGCCTGTCAAGAATCTTTCCAGGAATCTTTCTAACTTCAACAAGAATTCATTCTTTGCATCCCTTCAGGCTTACACCTGGAGAGCAATAAAACTCCTACCACCAGATGAAGCTCACCCGTACTTTAACAATAGTTTTTTTTAAACATCCTAAATTCTCATGCCAAACTGAGGCACAAAGGAATAAAATCTACCCCAACTTCTGGCTCATTTTACCTACCAAACAACTTATGCACCTGTGAGGAAAGGAATACCTGGTAAAAGGATAAAAACCACAAACAAATACAAACATTACCATCACCTTCATAATAAAGTCAAAGCCCAAACAAATTCAGACAAAAAAAATATTTCCACTCCCAGCAGAACCATCTCACCAAATCTCCCAAACTGTTCTGGTCTACCATTTCTAAACTTTTAAACTCATGCATTTCCTCATAACCTAGCCCTCTACCTACTGAATCTGACCTCAGTGTCCTTGTTCCTTTAATACTTGCTTAACCAAACTCTAACCATAAGATAGACCTGACTCTTGCTCCCACATGTTACACTGAAAATGTTCTTGACTTCACAGAAATCCCCACCCTAGCAATTAAACAATACCTCAAAAACTAAAAGTCACCTGCCCAGCCCAAGATCACCTTCCCACAGAATATCTAAAATGAGCGGCTAAAAGCTGAGCTTATCTTGTCTCTATCTTAATTAGCAGATTAATCCAGGAAAGATACTTCCAATCCATTTGGAAAAAAAATCCTTCATCATCTCACTACACAAATCTGGCCCATCTTCTGATATTTCTAATGTTAGACCCACAATTATTCTATCCCAAAATTCTTAGAGAAATGTACCCACTCACTACTGCTAGCCTTTCTCCTCCACCACAGTCTCCTCTCACCATGCCAACATGGCTTTTAGCCCTCTAGCATTGCTGACACAGCTCTTCTCTCATTTCTCAACATTGTAAATACCCTTAGAAATAGAAATGTTCTAGTATTCTTGGCATTTCTCAACCTCTCTAAAGCCCTTGATATTGTCTCACACCTCCTTCTTATTCATAGACTCTCCAAGATAGGCTAATCATACAAAGCCATAAAATGGCTACAATCCTTCTTCACATTCCTCCCCATCCCTGTCAGTGTCCCCAAGGATCTATCTTTGGCTCACTTGTCTTCAATGTATTCATCAACAATTTGCCCACTGCACTAACCAACATAATGCCGTTCCAGAAAACAAATGACTCCAACATCATCTCTTCATTTCCCTCTATCTCTGAACTTCAAAATGTCACTCAGCATTCCTTTACATTTGTAAGAGCCTGACATCTGCAATCTAATCTAGGCATAAACACCAAAAAAGCAAAAAAGAGAACATGCTCTTCAGACCTAAACCAGTATCAATTCTTCTCAACCCACTTACCCTTCAATCATGTAATACACATTAAATAATAAGTCCACCACATTAAATAACTTGAAGTCACTGTTGATGAACACCTAAAATTTGATCTATACATTCACCATGTAACCCAAACAGCAATCAAAAGAGGCATTGCTGGGGGTCTGAATGGAGAGATGATAAATCAGCAGCAAAGGAGAGTAGAATTGCTGGAATTGAATTCATCCTCAAGTTTTGGCGAGTACCTTCATGAGGTGGACCCTGTTTATTTATTTATTTATTTTTAAAAAATCTCACCAAGATGATGCTGATATATAGACTGTATTTTATATAGCATATATCATGGACAGTTAAAAAATAAAAAAGGCAGCTGGGTGCACAAGTCCTGAGATAACAAAAAATGTGCCCAATCCTGATAGGTGCACTGGTGTCAAGACTGGAAAAAAATGACAGTGTAGAATCCTCAAGAAACAGAAACATTCCTACAATGGGGCCAGGCCAGGCCCAGGGGAAGGATGCCCCCCTGTTGTAGAAGGAAGTAATATTCCCCAAAAATAAAAACAGATAGGCAAAAAAAGAGCCATAAGATGGTAGAGTAGGCTATTGAGGATAAGAAAGAAATTATGCATTGTTACTATTATACAAGAAGCCCAGAATTTGCACTCAAACTTAGATATGTTACCAATACATCTAACTCCATATAAATTGCAGGAGGAGTCAATTCTGGGCAAATTGCGGGTGCTGCAAAGAGCACTTTTGGCTAACATCAAAGACTGAAACAATAGTGAGCTGTAACCTATTAAACCACCAGCAAAAAAAAAAAAAAAACAGGCAGAATTATCCATCCACTGAGCTCATCCGTGATCGATTCTTTAAAGCCACCGCTATTGACAACGGTCTGCAGCTGAGCACTATGGACAGTTGGATTACCCTTGTTTCTCCTGCCAACCTTGTTTTCTTGGGTTTCTTGAGGCAGTGTAGCAATTGCCTCATGTACACTGACAACCATCTACTAATAACTCATTCTAGTACAGAGTGCAAGAGATGTATCTAGACCAAGAATCTTGAATCCATGCTCTCTCACTCAAAACAGTAACATGGAAAAGGTTGTCAGCTCACCCACCAATTCTCAT